>NW_024111841.1:0-34584 GCF_003073215.2 Triticum urartu | reverse complement strand
AAAAATAAATGAGTAAAAGCATATATAAATCAAACAAACAATATTCTTCCTGTGATATAAGATGCTTCTCATCTTCCATCACTCATGCTCATGTACTGTAGATTAGGTTTCAGATTTATATTACAACCTCATAATACATTATAAGTTTGTAACTATTTCCATAATTGTGAGACAGGTAACAAACCTACTCAAGGGTGAGCTTCTAATTATATTCATTTTCTAATAGAATATACATGAACACGCTATGAACTTAGGGGATAGACCATGCCCAGAATTCATTATGCAAGAAAGAGCTATTGAAACATTATGCAAACCACCTTTGCAACAGCAGGTACTTAAAGATATTATGGCCTTATAAAAGAGAGCACACTCAGCTCGTTCTGCAAGAAATACCTATGAAAACAGCATCCAGGCCATTGAATGCATTATTGAGAGAGAATATACCTTCTAAGACTAATTTCGGAGAAATCACTTTGTTTATTTTCTTTCTGCATCCATCACTGTTGATTGATGACGAAATATATGGTAACCTATTCTTATAATTTCAAAATTGTGATCTCAAGTATGAGCAGAGATACATCAGTTTCTGAACTTCATCAGTACAATATCAAGTTAGAACATATGGTCATTGCCGGTTAAATTGGAAAACCTTTTGTACAAAGGTCTGACATAGTTAATGTCAGCATAACATTCTTATTTGGACGTCATGCCACATGTATATATCTAGCATATGGATCAAACAGGAAAGAAAGATCATGTTGCTCACCTGAGATGTGAAACTCGTTTCTGGCCAACACTAAGGATGATGGCTGTGTAAACTTGGCATCTATGATGTAAATTTCACCCATTGTTGTTGTTTCGTATGGAGACACGGAGCCGCAAAATTGATATGGATGCAGCAAAGAGGATATGGGGAGGTAGAGGCAGCTTATCCACCTTGCATTGGGACAGCCAAATCGGAGGCAGGTTGCCAATTCAACTTCTTGTTGCCAAATCAGGAGCAGGCGACACATAGGGCAAAAGCGCTCAGCCCCAGTTGGCGCACCGGTTGTAGAATAGCATGGGTAGGTGAGCCTTACGCGCATGATGGAGTCATACCATAGGGAGGAAACAATGGTGGGGTGTGAGATGAGAGATGAGAAGGGCTGCAGATCGGTAGGGCGTGAGATAGAGATGAGAAGGGCTGCATATCGAGAGGAGACAAAGAGGAGGAGGTGCTGCAGATCGGGAGAGGTGCTGTAGATCGGGATCGCCTCAAATCTTGGAGAGAGCGTTCAGATTTCATTTTTTTAAGGAAGATGTCCTTTTATCTAGGAAACACAAAGAGTCCAAAGGGAGGAAGACTCCTGTACGTGGTATTATAGGAAATCACATCTTACTTTTCATCCCATGGGTAGATATACATCATATATTAATCAAATGGTCGAAATTCCTTAATTCTAAGGATTACCATGGTGCTTTGTATGGTGCCTCAAATTAGTAAATATAAGAAGGCATGTTGGGCCACTAAAGAGCTCAATTATGATTTCAAACATGCCGGTGAGAAGAGGTTATTTGACATTAGCTCACTTAATGAATGGAGAACCTAGGCTTACAAAAATGCCAAGCTGTTTAAAGAAAAAGTTAAAAGATGGCATGACAAAAGGATACAAAAGCGTGAGTTCAATGTAGGTGATTATGTATTGCTATACAACTCTCATTTATGATTTTTTGCCGGCAAACTTCTCTCAAAATAGGAAGGTCCTTACGTTATCGAGGAGGTCTATTGTTCTGGTGCCATAAAAATCAACAACTTCGAAGGCACAAATCCGAAGGTGGTGAACGGTCAAAGAATTAAATATTATATCTCAAGTAATCCTATAAATGTTGAAACTAATATTATTGAAACCGTAACCCGAGAGGAATACATAAGGGACACTTTCCGGAACGTTTCAGACTCCGAAAAGGAATAGGTACGTGGTACGGTAAGTAAACCGACTCCAAAACAGTTCTCATGGCAATATTTCTGTGTTTTGAAATATTTAGAAAAATAGGAAAATAAGAAGCAGACCGGAAAGGACACGAGGCTCCCACGAGGGTGGGAGGCGCGCCCTACCCCCCTGGGTGCGCCCCCTGCCTAGTGGGCACCTCGTGCGCTTTCCGAACTCCGTTTTCTTGCATGATACTTCTTTTGGTCGGTAAAAATACATTATATAATCTCTCGAAGGTTTTGACCACCGTATCACGCAAATATCTCCTGTCTTTGTTTCGAGTTGTCCTGCAGCAGATTAGAGCAACATGTCGTCCCAGGATTCGGAAGGGGAAAGCTATGTGGCTAATTACCTTGCAGATCCTAAGGTCTCTGGGGATGTGGAGCATTGTGGTTGGACTACGAAATAAGAAGAGGACTATGAACCCAAGGAAGAGGAGGAGACGAGCTCAGAAGAAGATGAAGTTCCACTACCTCAACCTGGGGACATGCATGCGGAGTTCAAAAAGTCAAGCCTCCCGGATAGAGTAAACAAACCTAAGATCTACTTTATCCCTTTTCGCCTCTTGCAGGAAAACAAGAAGGAATTATGCAAAAGATACTGAGCCTGGAGAAGGAGATCGATGACCTAAGGGACCAAAATTCTGTCCTCAAGCGCAAATTAAGGAAGAAGCCTACGCCATCAACAAAACCATCACCTTCTTCACCAATAAACAATAACTGAGTATCTGGTATGGGCACTCCCCTTGGCAACTGCCAAGCATGGGGGAGTGCCCCGGTATCGTATCACCATCACTTTTATCTTTACCGTTTTTCTTAGTTCGATCCTTTTAGTAATATCTTGATCTAGTAGAATAAAGTTTTAGTATGATCTAGTTGTGAGTTTTGCTTTATGATCCCTCTATGTAATCGAGTCCGTGAGCTATATAATAAAGATTAGTGTTGAGTCAAGGGCTTGATTATTTTGCTATGATCTTGGGGGAATAAAATAAAATAAAATAGATGAAATAAAAAGGAACGAAGAGATCATATGGATCTTATGGAAAGTAATGAGCTCACATATAAAGAATATGGTGAATAAAAGTTGTTGAGAGTT
This sequence comes from Triticum urartu, assembly GCF_003073215.2. Taxonomy (NCBI): domain Eukaryota; kingdom Viridiplantae; phylum Streptophyta; class Magnoliopsida; order Poales; family Poaceae; genus Triticum; species Triticum urartu. The sequence goes on along the minus strand of NW_024111841.1, from coordinate 31,519 downwards.
GACAAGCATAGTTTTGGTGATCGTTGCAATTAATAGGAAGTTATAAAGAAAGAGAGGTTTTCACATATAAATATACTATCTTGGACATCTTTTATAATTGTGAGAACTCATTAAAATAGGGTCAATAGCTCCTGTGCGACGTTTTTGAGGTGAATTGGCAAGAGTGCGACGTTGTTCGAGCGAATGTCTATGGTGCGACAATTTTGAGCAGGTAAATAGCCCGCGCACGACATGGCTGTTAAATGTGGTTAAATTGGTCGTCAACCAAGCCCGCCCGTTTATGTTAGGACATGTGGGTCCAACTTAATTGTTCCTCAAAACAGCTGACCGTGCCCTGCCGCCCGACCGTGCCAGGCCCGCCACTCTGGCCCCCTTCTTCTCCGGTGGCGGCGGATCTTGCGTTCTCGGTGGCGGCGGCGGAGCCCTCGTTCTCAATGGCGGCGGAGCCTTCGTCCTCAGAAAATGGTGAGTGAATTCAAACCCTAGTCGCCCTCCCATTCCTCTCTCCGGCCCGTAGATCTCAGCTCTTTCCTCTGTTTTCGTTTGCGGAATCGATAGGTTGTGAGGGGAGCCCGTGAGCATACTGAGATGGAGCCGCCAGATTCAACTTCGAATAGGTAATGCGCCTCTCTCCGATCCAATTTTGCATGCAATTAGGGGGTGGCCTCGTCCGCTCTTTCTCACGGGATCACACTGTCCGCCACTGACAGAGGGGATGCTGCCGCTCAGACCTTCGAATTGACAGTTAATTTCTTTCCATCAAAGGAAAAATTAGTTAATGGTAGCATACAGAACATTGAGAGAGACACTATTGTTAAATAGGAGGTTGAGTTTACAGAGATTGATCCACAAGTTCTACAGAACATGGGAGAGACGGCAGTGAAGAAATGGGTGGAAAAAATTGGGGAGAATATTGTTTGCTGGTCTAGAGCAAGAAGTGTCACTGTTGCGGTTTGATGATTGGAAAGGAGAGTATGTGAGAATAGAAGATGGTGAACAGATTGTTGAAGAAATCGATCGGCAAAACGGCTGGACAAGCAAACGGGCTAATTTTTTTGCTGACCTCGTTGATCTGAACATTTTTTCGAAGGTTGGATATGTGCCATCACAATTGGCTGCACAGATGGTAGATGATGATTGGGCTACACAGAGGCCATTGATTCCCATGTGTACTGAACTTACAGTAATACCTGAAGAGGGACAGGTGACTGGAACTGAAACTAAAACTGCAGCAACTGTTGATTGGAATGTAGTTGAATTAGATGAGCCTACTGATTTGGTAATTGCACCAATGCCTGACATTGAGATGGCCAAACTTTTTGGCATTCCACTCGATGACAAAGATAAGCAGGAGAGGGGTGAATCTAGTTTTCCTGCTAATGTTGATGAAGAAGTAGATGGACAGTTGCTGGAACAAGCTGCAGATGAGGTAGATGATGCACATGATGATGAGCTGGTGCATGTGTATGACAAAGAAAACCCTGTCATTGAAGTAGGCAAGTTTTTCCCAATCATGAAGGATTTTAGGATGTGTTTCAAGACTTATGCAGTGAAACATGAGTTTGATTGCAAGACTATTTGGACTGATAGAAAGAAGTTTTATGCGAGGTGCAGAGGATTTGATGGTAGTGTGAAGCCTTGCAAGTGGTACATATCTGCTAGACTGCAACCTGATGGAAGTACTGTCAGGGTTAACCAAATCCCCAATCAATATACTTGCATTACAAGTTCACAGAGAGTATCAACCATGACATCACAACTTTGGGTTGCAGGAAAGATCACCCCAATTTTAGCCAAAACACCAAACACTACTGCCAAGAAACTCAAAGTAGACTTGGAAAAGATGTACCCCATTAAATTGAAATATACCACAGTGTGGAAGGCAAAATCAGTCTCAGTGGCCTGAAGTGGACATTGAATTTTCCATGTGTCCTCCCTTGACGAAAAGAAAGGCTAGCAGGCCTAAACAGAGTAGATTCAAGGCATGGTTTGAGAAAGGTGGGAGTAGTAAGAAGGGAAAGAAAGATGGAAAGCCAAAAAGGTCCCATAAGGTAACAAAAATAGATGCAAGTTGTGCCAGGAACTTGGGCACAGAATGGGATCTGTCAAATGCCGTTACACTCCTAATAAAACAAAGTATGTTCTTGTTTATTTGTCTGTGCTTTGATTTGGTGCTTTTTTCCAATTACTATATCTATAACATTTTCCCAATGGCCAGGAGGAAGCGAGCAAGTCAGCCCTTGTTGTTGAACAGTGTTGGCCAACAAAAAAAGCAAGAGTCAATGGCGGTAGAAAGAAGAGAAGTGTGCGTGAGCCTGAGCAGACTAAAGAAAATCCTGCTGCAGTCAACATTCAGACTGAAGAAACTGCTCTCGAGGTTGAAACTGAACCTGAGCGTGTCGAGGTTCAGACTGAAGAAACCCATGTTGAGGTACACATCAAAGAAACTGAAACTGCTGTCAACATTGAGACTGGAGACACTGATCACGAGGGTGTTGGAGAGGTGTTGAAAAGACCGGCGAAGAAAACCAAGATGATCAGTGAACTTGTGTGTGTAGTAGAACCAAAAACAAGAAGTGGTATGGCGAAGAAGGGCACGCGACGTGGTAGGAAGAGGTAGAACAGAGAACAGTTTGAAAATTTGGGGCATGTAATAATATTTGTAACTTGGTGCGCACTGGTAGTCACTATGTATCCCCGTATTTCTATTCGAACTTGTTTGTTGGTACCTTGTCTAAACCAGCCAAATAAAATTCAAATTTAAATTCAAATTTGGGCTCAAATTTGAATTAGGGATGGGTATTGATGTTTTAATGCTATCTAAAGTACCTCAACTGAAATATGTTTGCTTGCTGATCATTCCGAGCCCTTTTGGTAAGTTGAACTCTTAGTCATGAAAAGTGTGCCTCAAATGAACTCCAAAGGTAGGGTAAACGGCCTCATATTTAAGCAAGTTTTTTTGGCACCTTGTCTAAACCAGCCAAATAATTTTTCTACACATCTATTCTACCTATATACTGTAAATCTAAAGTCTCACTATTTATTGAATTATTTTTCTTTTATTATTTTTTTGAAAAAACAAGGTTTAATATAAAATTATATATAAAACAAGTTTAAAACATGAAAATGAGAGTTAAGATCTTTCTTAGTCAATCCAAAATGAAGTTTTGGTGAGGTTTTCACACTTTTCATTTACAAAACCCCACCTACTCTCGGGTGCCCACTACTCTCTCCCTTGAACTCCATACTACATTGTTCGAGGAATGACAATTTTGTGAAGGATTTTTCGTAAAAATGTATGTAAACCATATTTATATTTTTTTTCTTGTTACTGTACGACATAATAAGACTATGTGCGCAAGTTTTATATTTTTTTGATTTTTTTGATTTAGTTATGCTCAACCCTAATCAGTCAAAACCCCTCAAAACCCCTCTCAAAACCCCTCAAAACCCCGCACACTACCGGGTCGTTGTGTGTGGACGGTTGAGATCAGGCGCTAGGGTTAGCTACAGTGTGCATCGATCCACATGAGACGCGCTGATTGGTTGAATCGGTGGGTTTTGGATCAGCCTCTCTCGTTGGGGCATTAGGACCGTTCATTTGAATCCAACAGCAAGAGTTGACACGGTGCATGGGCGAAGCCTACACAGTGCCCTTTTCCATCGTTGCATGCGTGCCCGTGCCTACTCGCAGCATGCATGCCCACCCGCAGAACTGCGCCCGTGGGTTGCATGCATGCCCTCGACGTAGCCCTGCTCCACCACCCCCTATCGACGCAGTAAGTTGTCGCATGCCTACCATTAGAACCGATGCATCGTCGCATCAAAGCATGCACTCGGCCACAATGTAGCATGGCGTGCTGTACATGGCGTGCTCCTCTTTGAGGACGCAATAATGGCATGGGGTATCAATGTGGGTATCGATGTAGTTCAAAGGTGTGCTGCCCGTTACAAGATGGGCGAATGAAGGCGTCCATTATTGTCATGTCTCCCATCGACCGAACATTGCCCTCTAGCCAGGCCCTAGCAACATGTGCAAATTAATGGGCTAAGACATGAATGCACGGGCGGCACACATAGAGAACCCGGGGCAGGCGTGTCACCCACGACGGCATAGACGCATGCGTGAGCCCGTCCCCCTTGACCCGCGACCGGTGGCACAGAAGGATCGCAGCCCGTTTCCCACGCTCGTGTACACACTTTCATGGGGTGCCACCAAACGCCGCCCGCTCATTAATTCTACGGGGTGAAACCACGTCGCACTTGGGCTATTTAAGCCGGGCACTATCGTCTTCCTCTCCCTCACCCCTCATCCACACCCCATCCTCTACCTCCTCTGCCCTATTTCTTCCTTCTTCTCCATCAAACACGATCGAGCCCTCGAGCCACCCCACCACCATGCAGTACAATCCCCCCAACCGTGCTGGAAAGGCTCTACCCGGCCGGAGTGTATGTAGAGAGAACCCTTAGGGTTTGGGCGATCTCGAGGTGGAGGGGCACAAGGGAGTTAACGGAGTTCTTCCTTGCGGCCGGCTTCCGCCACCTCCCCGCGGCTCACCTCGGATGTACCATCTTGAGGAGGTCAACCACAACGGCGTTGTGGTTGGGCTCCTCGCCACGTTCACTAACCCTTTCGATGCTTTCCATCTCCTCGGGCAAGCGTATTGGGTTGGTTGTGAGTTCATAGCTTTCACAACCTACAATATCTTCACCAACATCAAAGCCATCTTCCCCAACAACGGTGTTATGCACACGCTCCCGTACCCCATCAACAACGGGGAGGAGTGAAGGACGGCGCCCGGAGGAGCGAGGTGGCCCCGGAGGAGGAGGAGAAGAAGAACCCGAAGAACCCGCGTTTGGTGCCCCCTATCTATCTAGCTTTCTATGGATCTATCGTATTAGTTTTTTTCAGTTGTAATCATTATGCTACTATTATTAAGTTTTATTAGTACTTTAAGTTGTAAGGCTATCGTGGAAATATGGGTTGCAATCGTTATGCTTCTATATAATCGTTATGCTACTATATATATTGTGTGTTTCGTGCTATTATTTGTGGACTGCTATGGGTTGTTTTTGCTTACTATTCGTGTATTGCTATGGGTTGCTACGGGCCCGGGTTTCTACACCCCAATCACCACACACACCATCTTCAAAATATTGGTCAAACCATGGACATGCAACTAGGATCCCCATGCAAACCCACTATGGACATGGGTGCAACTAGGAAATGCAAACTAATTTACTTCGGGCACTTCATGCAAGCATGCAACTCATTTAGTTCATGGAACCGTAGACATGCATAAAAACAATTAACATTTAGTTTTAGTGCATTAAAAAATGATCCATCACAAAATTTAGTGCAAGAAAAAGGCCAAAATAAAAGGACAAGCAACATTTTATTGGGCCCCATTTTATTTGCCGAAGTTAGAGGTGGGTGGTGCCCCTATGCGGCTGGGCTGGTCTTGGGCATGGTTATTTTCTCAGGGCCCATTTCTCACGGCCCAACATCTATTCGGCAGCCCAGTTTTATTTTTTTACTAGAAACTGAATTTGGGTGTGTACTCAATTAACTGAAGAACAAAAACAGAGGAAACAAAGCATGAACACTGAATAGGGCCCCTGAGAATATCATTACAATAATTCAAGCGAGTTTTGCTTCACACTAATTCAAGTTCATCTAACAAATGGTCCCTGGCTAACTTAAACTACTGGGCACCCCTGAAACTAGTTGACACACTAACTGAAACTCTAACAAATTCTAGCGATTGATGAACATCAAGTAAAATAAACCCATAGCAATGACACAACCATAAAATGCTCCAGCCATCATATTTGCTTGCTGCTTCAAATCGATCAGATGCTTTAGTTGCTTGCCAATTTTCTTCAATTCACACTTCAGTTCTGCACTGTGCATCATCGGATCGGCTCTGTCCGCCAAATTGGGGGCTTGTTCCACGGCAAGCCGCCCCCCAAAATTGAGCTCTTGGGTTCTGGTTGATCCCTCCAATTTCAACCTTTCAACATATTCATCGAGCCACTCAAAATGCCCACATTTCTTCAGAACCTGAAAAACAGGGGGCCGGAGGTGCATGAATCCTAGCCACCACCCAGATCCATAGGATTGGTCAAGAACACAGATCTAACCTGCCCCGGCTGTGGCTTGCTCAAGCATTTCACAAACTCGCGCCCACGGTTGCCATTTTCTTCCCTCACACAAGTCAAACGCTTCAGAGGCTCCATGCGCGGGCAATCAGGGCATCTTGTCAACGGCAGTGGACCATACTGCATCCATGATTGGCGCGAGGCCGAAGTCGAGCTAGACATCAGTCGCCGGCGGTGTGCTTCGTTGCCGGAGCAGAGGAAGAAGAAGGTGGGAAAGGAAAGGGGCAGGGCAAGCAATGGAGGGCGGGGGGTGGGGTGGGCTGGCTCGGGCTCGTGGCTGGCTCGGGTCGGGGCACGCTGATGAGCACGGGCATGCTTGCGTGGATAAGTTCTGGGTCCCACCCACATGCGAGTAACTGCTAGGTCCCGCATGTCATAACTCGAATCGCTAACCCCTTGTGTTTTTCATTTCATGGTTAAACAGAGCCATGTCGCATTGGCACTATTGTTTGCTTCTAAAACGTCGCATCACAGCCATTCATTCCAACAACGTCGCACTCCTTCCAATTCGTATGAAAAACGTCGCACAGGAGCTATTGACCCCATTAAAATATGACATGCTAAAGAGTTGACGTTGGACAAGGAAGACAACGTAATGGGTTATATTTTTTTACATCTGAGATAAATTATATTGTAATGGATCATCCAACATGTTGAGCTTGCCTTTCCCTCTCATGCTAGCCAATTTCTTCGCACCAAGTAGAGATACTACTTGTGCTTCCAAATATCACTAAACCCAGTTTTGCCATGAGAATCCACCATATCTACCTATGGATTGAGTAATATCCTTCAAGTAAGTTGTCATCGGTGCAAGCAATAAAAATGCTCTCTAAATGTATGACTTATTAGTGCGGAGAAAATAAGCTTTATACGATCTTGTGATATGGAAGAAATAAAAGCGACAGACTGCATAATAAAGGTCCATATCTCAAGTGGCAATATAAAGTGACGTTCTTTTGCATTAAGATTTCATGCATCCAACCATAGAAGCGCATGACAACCTCTTCTTCCCTCTGCGAAGGGCCTATCTTTTACTTTTATCTTCTAAATTACATAAGAGTCATGGTGATCTTCACCTTTCCTTTTTACATTTTATCCTTTGGCAAGCACAATGTGTTAGAAAGATCCTAATATATATAGCTTATTGGATGTGAGTCTTCATGAACTATTATTGTTGACATTACCCTTGAGGTAAAACGTTGGAAAGCAAAACCATAAGCCCCTATCTTTCTCTTTGTCCGATTAAGACTTCATACCCATAAATATTGCCTGAGTGTTAGCAATTGTGAAAGACTAAAAGATGGTTGAGTATGTGGACTTGCTGAAAAGCTCTTATATTGACTCTTTCCTATGTTATGATAAATTGCAATTGCTTCAATGACTGAGATTAGAGTTTGTTGGTTCTCAATGAAGTTTATAATTCATACTTGAAATTGTGATTGAATTATTACTTTAGCATAAGAGATCATATGATAATATATATATATAAATATATTGATGTTCTAAGAATGATCATGATGCCCTCATGTCCATATTTAATTTTTATCGAGACCTCTATCTCTAAACATGTGGACATATTTTTTGATTTCGGCTTTCGCTTGAGGACAAGCGAGGTCTAAGCTTGGGGGAGTTGATACGTCCATTTTGCATCATGCTTTTATATCAATATTTATTGCATTATGGGCTGTTATTACACATTATGTCACAATACTTATGCCTATTCTCTCTTATTTTACAAGGTTTACATAAAGAGGGAGAATGCGTGCAGCTGGGATTCTGGGCTGGAAAAGGAGCAAATATTAGAGACCTATTCTGCACAACTCCAAAAGTCCTGAAACTTCACGGAAGCTATTTCCAGAATATATAAAAAATACTGAGTGCAAGAAGTTCCAGAGGGGGGTAGAGCCTGGCCACGAGGGTGGGGGCACGCCCTACCCCCTGGGCGCGCCCCCCTGCCCAGGGGCGGAGCCTGGATTTGACCATAGAGGGGGCGGAATGACAAAATGATCACATAAGACCTAAAACATCACAATATATCGAGTGTCGATATAGCATTGAATTTGGAGTTTGCTAACCATATGTGCATCTTATGGCAACATATGTTCGTCTATAGAGAAGGGAAGTTTTTTTATATTAGTATATTATAACAAAGGAATTTATTGTTGGTGTGTTCTCTTAATCCTTGTGGCATCATAATTAAGAAATAGAAACAATATTATTCAATTGCCTTAGATACTAGCTAAAGGTTGTATATAGTACTGATGCAACTTCAGAATTGAGTGTTTATTCATCAGATAATCATGTACAAGTTAATACCTACTTGATCGACGCTGTGACGGCCGATAGAATCGATGGCACCGCACCGAGGCAGATTGAGCCAGCCGGTAGTCCGTTAGGATCAGCAGAGCGTGAAAGGAGAAGGTACTAGCGCCAGCTGCACTGCTCCATTGTCTTGGTCAGATCACCTGGCCCCCGCTGATGGCGAGAGGGCGAGATCAGCCGCAGGCGGCCGACGGCGTCGCATACAGAAGTTCAATCATTATTTTAGGGTTAGAGAGGAGATTGATACGATGTCTGGCGAAAGGAATGTCTACGATAGCCTAATTAAAATGGAGAGCTGGGCTACAAAATTTAGTGGGCTTCTTTGCCGTACGAATGTAAGTACATGCCAGGAAATATTAGGCCTATTTCTTTTGTTTTGCGGGGGATTAGTCCTAATTGTAATCAAAGTCCGGCTAGCTAGTACATGTATGCGTACGTACATATTGTTGAGGGGGGCGGTCGTTGGGGGGGGGGGGGGCTCTAGCCCCTGCTCGCCCCCTGTCTCCGCCCCTGCCCCTGCCTCGTGGGCCCCCTGGTGTCTCTTCGATGTCCATCTTCTGCTATATGGAGTCTTTCGTCGAGGAAAATATCATAAGCAAGCTTTCGGGACGAGACTCCGCCGCCACGAGGCGGAACCAATCTAGGGCTCTGGCGGAGCTGTTCTGCCGGGGAAACTTCCCTTCGGGAGGGGGAAATTATCACCATCGTCATCACCAACGATCCTCTCATTGTGAGGGGGTCAATCTCCATCAACATCTTCACAAGCACCATCCCATCTCAAACCCTAGTTCATCTCTTGTATCCAATATTTGTATCCAAACCTCAGATTGGTACCTATGATTTGCTAGTAGTGTTGATTACTCCTTGTAGTTGATGCTAGTTGGTTTACTTGGTGGAAGATTATATGTTCAGATCCATTATGCATGTTGATACCCCTCTGATTATGAACATGAATATGCTTTGTGAGTAGTTACGTTTGTTCCTGAGGACATGGGAGAAGTCTTTCTATTAGTCGTCATGTGAATTTGGTATTCATTCGATATTTTGATGAGATGTATGTTGTCATCCCTCTAGTGGTGTCATGTGAACGTCGACTACTTGACACTTCACCGTTGTTTGGGCCTAGAGGGAGGCATTGGGAAGTAATAAGTAGATGATGGGTTGCTAGAGTGACAGAAGCTTAAACCATAGTTTATGCGTTGCTTCGTAAGGGGCTGATTTGGATCCATATGTTTCATGCTATGGTTAGGTTTACCTTAATACTTCTGTTGTAGTTGCGGATGCTTGCAATAGGGGTTAATCATAAGTAGGATGCTTGTCCAAGTAAGGACAGTACCCATGCACTGGTCCACGCACATATCAGATTATCAAAGTACCGAACGCGAATCATATGACCATGATGAAAACTAGCTTGACGATAATTCCCATGTGTCCTCGGGAGTGCTTTCCTTCATATAAGAGTTTGTCCAGGCTTGTCCTTTTCTACAAAAAGGATTGGGGAATCTTACTTCACCTTATTTACTTTTATTACTTGCTACTCGTTACCAATTACCTTATCACAAAACTATCTGTTACCGATAATTTTAGTGCTTGCAGAGAATACCTTGCTGAAAACCACTTGTCATTTCCTTCTGCTCCTCGTTGGGTTCGACACTCTTACTTATTGAAAGGGCTATGATAGACCCCCTACACTTGTGGGTCATCATTGCACTGAGAACGAGATATGTGCAGCTCCTATCGGGATTGTCGGCACATCGGGCGGCTTTGCTGGTCTTGTTTTACCATTGTCGAAATGTCTTGTAACCAGGATTCCGAGACTGATCGGGTCTTCCCGGGAGAAAAAATATCCTTCGTTGACCGTGCGAACGTGTGATGGGCTAAGTTGGGACACCCTTGCGGGGTCTTAAACTTTCGAAAGCCCTGCCCGCAATTATGTGGCAGATGGGAATTTGTTAATGTCCGGTTGTAGAGAACTTGACACTTAACTTAATTAAAATGCATCAACTGTGTGTGTAGCCGTGATGGTCTCTTTTCTGCGGAGTCCGGGAAGTGAACATGGTCTTGTGTTATGCTTGAACGTAAGTAGTTTCAGGATCACTTCTTTATCACTTCTATCTTCACGACCGCTGTGTTACTTCTCTTCTCACACTTATTTGCGTATGTTAGCCACCATATTTTCTTAGTGCTTGCTGCACCTCCACCTCATTACCCTATCCTACCCATATGCTTAAATAGTCTTGATCTCACGGGTGTGAGATTGCTGAGTCCTCGTGACTCATAGATACTTCCATGCAGTTGTAGGTGCCGATGATACCAGCGCAGGTGATGCTCCCGAGCTCAAGTGGGAGCTCGATGAAGATCTTGTTCGTGGTGTTGTGTCTTTTCCGGTTGATCAGTAGTGGAGCCCAGTTGGGATGATCGGGGATCTAGCAATTGGGGTCGTCTTCTTTTATTTTGGTTCCGTAGTCGGACCTTGATTGTATCTGGATGATGTATGTTTAACTTGTATTTGTGTGAAGTGGCGATTGTAAGCCAACCTCTTTATCCCTTTCTTATTCAATACATGGGATCATGTGAAGATTACACCTCTTGCCACAAAACTATCATGCGGCTATGCCTCTAAGTCATGCTTCGACACGTGGGAGATATAGCCGCATTGTGGGTGTTACAATAAGAGAGGACACTTCTCTTTATTAGCTAGCTAACAGAATATATGAAACCCCTAAATTAACCCTACAAAAGCCCCAAAACCCCCAACCCCCCCCCCTTCAGAAAAAAAACAAAAAACCTAGCCCCTGAACTGCTGACGTGTGGAAGCTTATTGGTCCCGGTTGGTGCTACCAACCGGGACAAAAGGCCCCCCTGCCTGGGCAAGCCGCAACGGCCACGTGGAGGCCTATCTGTCCTAGTTGGTGTAAGAACTGTGACTAAAGGTGTTGGGCTTTAGTACCGACCCTTTAGTCCCGGTTCCCCAACTATGGTAGATGTACTCACGTGGCCATTGAGTTCTCCTCCTATGAAGAGCTTCTCACCAATCAGTACACTCCTAACCATGTCCTTCAGGCCTTCCTAGAACTCCCTCTTGGTGTTCTCATTGTGGCCTACTTGCAGGGCATACGTCCTGATAACGTTGAGAACTAAGTCCCCAACTACCAGCTTGACTAGGATATTCGGTCCCCATGTCTCTTAACGTCTACCACTCCATACTTGAGACTCTTATTGATCAAGATGCCTACGCCATTTCTGTTTGCAGCCATCCCCATGTACGACAACTTGAAGCCGGTATCCTCCACCTCCTTCGCCTTCTGTGCCCTCCATTTGAATTCTTGGATGCAAATGATACCAACACCTCTCCTCACCGCTGCATCAACTAGCTCCCGAAGCTTCCTTGTCAGAGAACCTACGTTCCAGCTACCTGAGAAAATCCTCCTAGGCCCAGCTAGCTTCCTTACCCTTCACACTCGTTGAGCCAAATGCAAAGATCCTTGCTCCTTTTCCACTACATCCGGGTGCCATTGTAGCGCGCCACTAAGGATGCGATGACCCGATCCTCGCTCACTTGCCACTGTATCCAGATCATGATACGACGCACCACTAGGGGGTGAAGGCCCGACCCTTGCCCATTTGACACCACACCCGAGTTCCGATGTGGCACGTCTCTGAGAGGGTTACGCCCCAACAAAAATCTTTTAGGTTTTATCTCCATAAGGGTGGCTGAGTTTTTACATTGGCTCGCCAAGCCTATCACAACCCTCCTTCTTTACTCGGGCTTGAGACCAGCTATGTTGAGACAACATAGGCAAAGTTAATAAGCTTCGGTTGTATAAAAAAATTATAGTTCTATTTGTAGCAGATAATGTCCTAGTCTATTTGGCTAGAGGTGCAATCAGTTGTCTTAATTCTTGTGGCTTGAGTTTAAATATTGTCTTTAGCATGTTGTTATCTGAGCTCTTAAGTCTATAGTTCACTGACTTTAACTTTTATTTGTCCTAAAAAACTGCATGGAGACCCACCATCACATATGAAAACTTCATTGATGCAAAAAGGAAACAAATCATGGTCAACGCCTACCTGCCCACGTCTGCCATGCAAATCATGATTCATTAAGCACCCACAAATAGCGATCCATCATGCATGGAAATGGCACCCCACAAAAAAGTAAGAAATAAATAGTCGTCAATGCCCACATATCGTTCTCCGCACAAATCATGATTCATTAAAGCCCCCATGGTTCCCGCAAATTCTGATCCTATTAAAGCGACAATGGTCCCACAAACACTCATTGTTTTCTCATATATTGCAATCGCGTGATGGACATTCAATGCGTCCAGATGTGTCCCAATATTTGAAACTTTTGCCAAATAACATTGGCGATAATCTAATAGTGTCACACTATCTACTGAAAAAGAACAGAGGGAAGGAAGGCATTGCAGGAGTGAAAGTGGATATGAGCAAAGCATATGATAGGGTCGAATGAGACTTGCTGAGAGCGATGTTGAGGAAACTGGGCTTCAGGACTCGGTGAATTGATCTGGTCATGACTTGTGTTTCCACGGTAATGGTACCAGATCAAGGTGAATGGCGTGCTAACCCAACAATTCACTCCCTCCCGGGAACTTAGGCAAGGGGATCCAGCCTCGCCTTACCTCTTTGTCATCTGTGCGGAGGGACTTTCGACCTCGTTGCATGATGCGGAGGCGACAGGGAAGATAAGTGGGGTTAGGATCTGTCAAGGTGCGCTGGTGCTGTCGCACCTGCTCTTTGCGGATGATTCGGTCTTACTGTTGAAAGCCAAGCAGGAAGAGGCCCAAGAGCTGCGCCAAGTTCTTGATTTGTATGAGGACTGCTCAGGGCAGTGCATTAACCTTGAGAAGTCAGCGATCATGTTTAGCCCTAACACTGGAGATGAGGTAAAAACTTCTGTGAAGGAGGCCCTGAAAATTTGAAGCAAGTGCTGGAATGAAAAGTATCTGGGTCTGCCAGCTCATATTGGGAAATCAAGGAGGAAAGCTTTTGCATTTGTCAAGGGAGCAATGGCAGGTCGAGTGTATGGTTGGAAGGAAAGACTCATCGCCAAGGCGGGGAAGGAGACGTTGGTCACAACCATTGCTCAGACTATCCGCACATTCGCTATGTCATGCTTCTACTTGAAGAAATCCTTTTGTGAGGAGCTTAGTTTGCTGGTAGGGAACTACTGATGGAGCCAGCAAGATAAGGAACACACTACCCATTGGATCGGTTGGAAAACACTTACCAAGCCGAAAGCTCAGGGGGGGCTAGGTTTTCGTGATAAGCATGGCTTCAATATAGCAATGCTGTCGAGGCAAATTTAGAGGCTCATCCAACACCCGGAATCCCTTTGTGCAAAGGTGCTGCAAGCTCGTTACTACCTGAGTGGCCAAATTCTAGAGGCTGTTCCTAGGGAGGGAATCTCTTACTCATGGCGCAACTTACTCCATGGACTACACCTTTTCCGTGAAGGGTTCATCTGGAGGATTGGCGATGGTACGCAGGTCAAATTTTTTTCAGACCCGTGGATACAGTGATTTTGGTCACGGCGAGTCTTCACTCCAAGAGGGAAAAATCTCCTGTAGCGGGTTTGCGACCTTATTGATCCGACCACGGGGAATTGGGATGTACAGTTGGTGAGGGACACCTTTTGGGCTGATGATGTCAAACATATTCTCTAGAAACCGTTGAGAGAAGGGGTCCAAGACTTCATGGCATGGCAATATGATAACAAAGGTGTTCATTCAGTCAAGAGTGCTTACGAACTCCATGGCCAACTAGAACAGACCAAGAGGGATGGAGGTGTGGGAGGAAGTGATTCGAACCCTGGCGCTCTAGAAAGAGCTAAGTATGACTCATGGAAGCGTCTTTGGAGGTTGCCATGTCCAAGAAAGTCAAAATGTTTACTTGGAGGCTCAAGCATGAATCCCTCGCACTCCGCACAAATGTAGAACGTAAAGGAATCCCTATCGCTGAGACAAAGTGCTTGTTCTGTGGCAAGGCTGATGAGGACGGGGCATACCTGTTTATCAAGTGTAAATCAGCAAAGGAGGTGTGGAGGGATCTAGCCATGAAGAAGGAACGCATTGAATTAGAACGAATTACGTCCGTGCATGCGATGCTTTATTTTCTCTGGGGGCTGGACATGAAGAAGCGGCTTCATGTGCTCACCTTTTGGTGGTTGTGGTGGTCCAATAGAAACAAACGGAGGGAAGGGGAGATGCCTCTTACGGCTGAAGAAGTGGCTCACCGGATGAGGAGCAATGTTCTTGAGTACATGCAGATCTTTGGTAAAACAACAGACGAACTACCTCTGGACAGATGGCGGCCCCCGGCGGAGTCTGAATATAAAATAAATGTCGACGACTCTTTCGTGCCTGGGCAGCACCACGATGGTTGCGGTGTTGCATTGAGATTAATGGAAGGCAGTCTCCTATGTGCTCGGGTAGGGAGAATTGAGAATATCAATGATGCATTTGCTGCTGAAGCTGTAGCTATGTCCCAGGCAATCAGTACCACTGCAGAACTAGGCCTGGTTCAGGTGGAGTTTGAAATAGATTCGCAACTTCTGGCTGAGGCTCTGGACTTGCGCAAGGTGGATTCCTCGTGTATATGGCTGTCATTGAGGACATGGAATACCAACTGAAGCTTTGGTTCTCTAAATTCTTTATCTCTGTATGTAGCTAGACGTAGTGCAAACTCTGTTGCTCACGAGCTGGCCAGTCTTGGCCGTATGTGTGTACCTGACCACTATATGGGGTGGGAGTCAGATGTACCTGCTCATGTGGGCGAATGTGTCTTGGGCGATCTGCCCAAACACCGTTCAATAATAAAGCTATGTTGCTTTCACAAAAATAAAATATAATAGTATTACCTCCATTTTGATCTTGCAATAAAATGGTAATATGTAAATAAGGAAGTGTTAAAATGAGACATACAAATGGTGCATTATGCCCATAATATTTCCGTAAATTGTGATTCAATTAAAACGTCAACGGTCCCCTAAACATTCATTGTTTTCTCATATCCGAGTTAAATGTCCGTGAGTTGCCACATACTAATGAAAAATGCTTATACACACTGACATGAGAGGCCAGTGGCAACCTGAATATATCCCTTGTCAGTAATAAGCTCCATCTGCAGCCCACACACCATTCACCACTAGAAGGGACACTTGTCATTCTTCTCTTCCTCATCCTCCCCTACAGATTACCTATTCCTAGGCTCTTTGCCAACCCATTTTGTTGGGACCAACCAACACCACATCAACATCAATGTGTTCATTAGCAACACATCTTCTTCCTCATTCCTCGCCAGCTTTAGTTATGTTCCTACTTATTTTCTAGAATAATCTTCCTGTTTTCCCTATTCTCCAATATCATGGACCACTTGGACGCTTTAGTTTTTTTCCATCTTATTTCTTGGAACACTCTTCCCTTCCGCAACACCATGAACCACCTGGCCATTTTAGTGTTGTGTTGATATGTTTCCTTCCCCAAGTGCTCCACCTGCTACTCTTCCTCAAACAATTGCTGCTCTTCCTCCTCTTCTCTAGATTTCAAGAATCTGTCGAGAAATATGCTGAAGCAACGGGATACATTGAGACGGAAAACATCATGCAGGCCCAAGATATTCAGATTACAGTACAAATTGTAGTAATTTAGCATGCAATTGCCCATCCATCATTTGTATATTATTACCCCTTTGCCCTGCTGAGAACATATGAAACTAAATTTCCATTTCCCCTAACTATGATTGAAGCTGTCATCCCTCATAAATCAAAGTGGGGGAACATGTGGGGCAACACTACTTGACAAATACGCCTCGGGAAACAAATCATGTTAAAAAACTACAAATATTACATGCATATCTCTAGCATATTAAAAAACCAAGTTCTGAAGCAATTCATATAGAGTAGTATACATACATCATGCAGATGACAAGATAAGTATTTTTAAATTTACGACGGTGTTGATTGGAGAGAGGCTGCTAAAGGAATTGAGGGTGGAGTCAATATGCGTGTGTGGGTTCCCAATATTGGGGTTTTAAATCTTTTTATTTGCATACGGGTGGGATTAAACGAGAGGGTGTTTTTAAACCCTTAGGTGGTGTTACGAAGCGAAGCGGAAACGAACACGACATACTGACTATCGTTTAATAGTAGGGACAACAAAGATTTATTAATAGAGGCATCCACCATATTTTATATTTTGTTGAGATTTAATTTGATTTGAGTATGGATAAAAGAAAGCAAGGAATTTTTTTATTAATAGTTGATGTTTTGGTAGGATTTGATTTGATTTGGGTATGAGGAGTGGAGGGCCAGGAAAGTTTGGATTTCGTTGAGATTTTGTTAAGGCTTGATTTGATTGAGTTAATGCATGGCGTTGTTTTGGGAAAGTGCCGATTTGGTTGGATTTTGTTTGGGGAAAGTGTCGATTATGATAGTATTCCAAGCAAAAAATAATAGCTTGGTCATAGAAAAATGAAAGAAAAAAACAAAAATAACAAAACATAGGGAAAAAAGAATGCGCACATGCGTCAAATAGGCCGGCCCAACTTTGATTATAGTTGATGTTTTGATAAGGTTTGATTTGATTGGGTACGAGTAGCGCAATGCAAGAAAAGTTTGGATTTAGTTGAGATTTTGTTAAGATTTGATTTTATCGAGTTAATGCATGCTGTTGTTTTGAGAAAGTGCTGATTTAGTTTGATTTTTTCTAGAGTGCTGATTTTGTAAGTATGCCGACCATAAAATAATCGTCTGATCATAGAAAAAATGAAACCAAAAAAAGGAAACCAAAAATAAAACATAATAAAATGCGCGCACATGCCAAATTGGCCCCGGCCAACTTTTTGAAGTTTCAGCGGAAGGTCAACTATATGACGCTCGCAAGCGTCATATCAGATTTGCCGAGAGGTTGGTGGGAGATGAGGCGATCCTACCAACTCTCCTTCAGGAGTAGAGATGGGCCGCCCCAACTTTGATTATAGTTGATGCTTTGGTAAGATTTGATTTGATTGAGTATGAGTAGTGTAATGCAAGGAAAGTTTAGATTTAGTTGAGATTTTCTTAAGATTTGATTTGATTGAGTATGGCGTTGTTTTGGGGAAGTGTTGATTTGATACGATTTTTTGGGGGAAGTGCCGATTCTGATATTATGCCGAGCTGAAAATAATAGGTTGGCCATGGAAAAAATAAAATAGAGAGATACGAAGCCAAAAATGAAACATAGAAAGAAAGGAAATGTAAAAATAGGCGTCAGATGTGTTGGGCTAACTTGGCTGGAGTTTCAATGAAAGGTCACCTGTATGACGCTCGCATGCATCATATCGGGTTTGCCGACGGGTTGGTGGGAGGTGAGGAGACTCTACCAACTCTCTCTTTAGGAGTAGAGAAAAATAGGCCGGGCCAACTTGGCTGAAGCTACAGCAAAAGGTCGCCTATATAATGCCCGCGGGCGTCATATCGGGTTTGCCGAGGGGTTGGTTGGAGGTGAGGCGAAGCTGCCAACTCCCACTTTAGGAGAATAGATTAATGCATGACATTGTTTTGGAAAGTGCCGATTTGGTTGATTTTTTAGGAAAGTTTGGATAGTATACCAAGTATAAAATAATAGTTTAATCATAGAAAAAGTGAAACGAAAAAGAAGAAACAAAAAAATGAAACATAGAAAACCGAGAAATAAAAACGTGCACACGCGTCAAATGGGATGGGCCAACTTGGCTGGAGCTTCAGTGAAAGGTCACCTAGATGGCTCTCACGCGTCATATCGGGTTTTCCGAGAGGTTGGTGGGAGGTGAAGCGACAGTATAAACTCCTTTAGGAGTACAGATTGCAATTGCGATATGAACATTCGATGCGTCCAGATCTATCCCAATATTTGAAACGTTGGCCAATTAATATTTGCAGTAATATAATATTCTTACCGTCATTTTATTTTGCGCCATTTAATCTTGCAATAAAATGATAATACCTAAATAAAGGTCTGTTAAAATGAGACATATAAATGGTGCATTAAGCCCACACTATTCACTACTAGGAAAAGGCCTACTAATGGCGCACCGGTTTTGCCTACTAATGGCGCACTACCGGTGCGCCATTAGTATCACGCCACTAGAATTTTTTACTAATGGCGCACCACTGGTGCGCCATTAGTATCTGGTATGCTAATGGCGCACCAGGAAGTGCGCCATTAGTATGTAACACCATGCGCCATTAGTATGCCTGCCGGGGGGCCATATGTAACCATCTGCTTTGTCATACTAATGGCGCACTATGTCTTGATGCGCCATTAGTATCCTTTAGCATATTAATGGCGTACCTTGTGGTGATGCGCCATTAGTATTAATATTTGATTTTTTTTACTTTTCTGTTTTTTGCACAGGTTACAAAATATATTATTGGACAGAATATAGACAGCAGCACACAGCAACAACAGATTCATCGAATACAATAGAAGATTAGTCTCCGAATACAATTCATCATATTAGTCTCCGAATTCAAAAGACCGAACAAAGATAAAACATTACAAGTCTCAAGACAGCGAGTATCGAGTTTGTCTTCACATTACAAGTCGATATCGATCATCTAAACTACCATCACATAGAAGAGAGCTGCGGTCATCACGATGAGCATCATCGCGATCAAACTGGTCTTCATCCGGTTCCTCCAATGCTCCCTCCTATCTCCCGCTAGATAGCGGGCGTATCTAGATTCGGCCTCCGCCCTAGTGGTGTACCCTTTGTAACTGTTACCGCTGAAACGGTGAACCTGTCTCCGACACTCCTCCCAGTCGTCGTAGACTCCGGGAACCTTACCCTTGTACACGACATACGACGGCATCTCTATGCACAAGCCAAACAACAGACAATACATAAGCAATATGTAAGTATGCAACAAAAGGATCAGAAGAGAAAAGCAAGACATTAATAGCACGATTCATGGTCCTACTAATAAATAGCATCGATTACATCTAAGTTGAACAACTGTCCAAACCAAAGAGACATACGAATTCATTAAAGTTTAATTACAACATGAGCCAATCAATGTTTCAGAACTACACATCACTACTTTCGACTCGACTCATCGGACAGGAGCATGGATGAAGCCGCCGTCTGTCGTGATGGTCATGAAATCGCGGGCGTTGTCACCCTGCATTTGTAGCGTTTCATCTATCTCACTATTGGACGGTTGATATCTGAGGAAGAACTGCCCCGAGGTATGAAGGACATCTTGATGGATGATGTCCGCAAACTCCAACTGGATGCGAAAGAATTCTTGTCTGAGGTCTGCGCCCTGGATTGCCGACAAGCTCGCGGCCCAATCTTTGAGATTATCTGGTAGCAGAAGGTGATGATGGTCCCTTACGATCGCCCGCATGTGATGGAGGGCGTAGTAGGCATCCTTCTGACCGCCAGGCGGCTGCTTGACGCAGCAGAACTTCGTATTGTGTGACAACATGTGCTTGCCGTACTTACGAACTGCCCTGGTGACGGTGCCTCCAGATTTGGTGTAGCTGGGGAGAACATCATCAAGAACTTTCTTGACATTTGTGTAGTCTATCTTGGAGTTACGGTTCGGGTCTAAATACGTGGCCATGGAATATTTTGGGCTTAAGAGGATGAGTGTGCAATGTGTGTCACTGCACAGAACACGGAATGTTAGAAAAAAAAGAACGATCGAAATCTAAGAAATCATATGTTACGGGACGGTTAAGGGATGGCTTACTCGGGAAAGTAAGGCACAAGGAAGTTATCCTTATCTGCGTTTGCCAGAATGACGCCTTCGAGGTGTGAACTCGCAACTTGGCGGTCCCTAGCGCTACTCAAGTGCTTGGCACGCATGTAGAAGGTGTCAACTATCACGATGTCCGGGGTCTTGTCTCTAATGATCCGCATCTCCATACTCAGCGAAAACAACCGAACGAAGGTGTAGTGCAGCGGATCAAGGTTAAACATAGCGAAGATGTCATCAAACTGCAGGACGATCGTACCCCCGATGTCGCCATCCACAAAGCCCTTGCCCTCTGGCACCTTGGCCACGAAAACCGAGTATGCCATATCCTTCTCTCTGAGACGCTGCTTCTCCAAAGAAAGAATACTGTCGAGCAGACTCCGCATAGCACCGGTTACAGCATTGAGCATATTTGGCGGTAGCATCACCCTACACGCCACATGCACCCTCCTCAAGATATCCTTAGGTGAAGGTGGCCCGTCCTGAGCACGGATCAAACTCGGTGCCGGCTGGCTCGCCCCGGCGCCCTTGTTAGTCTTTCGTTTCCGTCCCTTCTTCTTGATCTCCTGTAATGGGACCGAGTTCTGCTCACAGACCCCCTTCTTGAGCGTGTTGGGGCTGATAATATTTCGCACCTCAGCTATCTGAGGATCGGTGAAGGTGGGAGCTGGAGGCGTGTCCTGAGAACTGAACGCCAGATGACGCTTGTTGCAATTGGATTTCTCCGCCGTACCAGCTAGATCGCGGTCGTCTTGGTTGGCTTCTTGAGAAAGAGGCCCGCAGAACTTGTCAGCGTACCCATGTTCGGCAAAGTACTTATGAACTTTGGTAAATGTACCGTCATCGATGTCGTCGCCGTCCGGATCCTGTGCCATAGGGCTATCCGGATCCTGTGCCATAGGGATGTCCGGCAGGTCCGGTAGCATTGCGGCGTTCTTGCCATGGCTTAGCGTCGGCACGACTGGCGGTCTTGTCTGTGGGGTGGTGTCCCCCGCCCCCAAACAAATCTGGCTCTTCGGCCAAAGCAGGGGCCAGTTTACGCAGGCGCTGAGGGTCATCTCATCTTCTTCGTCGGCCCCAGCGGGTCGAATCGGAGGTAACAGCTCGTCGCAGCCTGGCAGCACCCGAACCACTTCAACCCTATACACTGTGGGTGGCATCGGATTACCGTGGAACATGGGGTTGCCCGGTTGAACGATTCTGCCCTTGGCAACATGGACCAACTCGCCGCCCACGAAGTGCAGAAGAGTGCAAGGAACATCGTCAAGCTCGGCTAATGTCGAGGCACCGCCAACGGCGGGCGTGCAATTGTCGGAGGGGCCGCTTGCTGGCGAGGTGCCGGCCGGCGTACACCCGGGTGCATTAAGCTCCAATGCCCATGCCGGCGCCGGAGACACGTATACCGCCTCCGCCAGAGACACCAATGGCGCCGCCGGAGACAGCAATGGCGCCGCCGGAGACAGCAATGGCGCCGCCTACGCGCTGTGCGACTTGCTGGCCATGAAGCTGGGAACCGGGGGAGGCCCCTGTTGGCCGCCCGCAATCCACGTCGTCAGCCCATGAATCAACGTAGGCACCATGGCGTTGAGCTTCGTACCCAGTTGTTGTTCCACTTGCTCTTGGACAAGCTCCGGAATCCGCGCCACTTGTGCCTTGAGTGCTTCAACCTCGCGCGACTGGCTTTCCGAGCTGGTCTTTTTATCCTTTCGCCCACCAGCGGTATAGTATGACGACCATTTTGTGGACAAGCCTTTTCCGGCCACACGACCAGCTGACGTCGGCTTACCAAGCTTATCCTTTTTTTCATTACGTTCAACGCCCTATTTAAAGGGGTGTCGAAAGGGGAGCTCTGAGACGACCCCGCGCTACTGCTTTCAGTTTCCTTCGCCAGAACAAGCTCAAGCGCCCTGGTCTTCGGATCCGTGGTAAGCTCCTTTGTTATCGGGTGCTCCTTGTACCTGGCCCTGACATAGTTCCTGGTCTGCTTGTCACTGCTGTATTTCTCAAAGCGGGGCGGTAGGCCTTGCTCGGCACGCTCCGCGTCCTCTTTGTCCCATATAGGCTCCGCCACTCTGTAACCGCCGGGACCGAGTTTGTGTTCCCCTAAGTTCAACTCCCACATTTCTTTCCCCCACTGACTTGATTCGGAGGTTGCACTGCTGTCGCACTTGATCTTGAACTCCTTGTAGTCCTCTTCGCTGATCGAAGGATTTTTCGCCTTGATCTTCTCATAACTATCACCTTCCTCAATCATTCTCTTCACCGCGCTTCTCCAAGTAGACAGGGCCTTGCTCATCCTCGTGAGGGCGGCACTGTTAACTTTATTCCCTGCGAGGCTTGTGTTTTCAAATTCAGCGGGGAACTTGTATCGTTCGTGCAGCTTCGTGAAGAGGAGGTTGTGCAAATTCCCTCGGTCCTTATGCCTAAGGTTCTCGGTGTTGATCGAGACGGTGCTCCAGAGAATGCATCCGAGCTGAACCGAGTACCCCTTGACTATATGTTTGGGCTCCGTTGGATGCCCGTCGGAGTCCACTTGAGTAAATTCCTCCTTGACGGTGCGGAGCGCGTTCGGGCGCCGGTCCTTCCGTTGCTTCTTCGGTTGGCTGCCATTTGTGCGTGCGCCGCCATCATCAGTGGTGGCATCCTCGGCGGCACCATCAGTGGTGTCATCCCCGACGCCACTAGGGGTTGTGTAGTCAAGATCGGTGTCTTCCGCGGCGTCCTCATAGCGGTGAGGTTGTTCCTCCAACTCCTGGGACAGCTCCTAGAATTGCTTGCCGCCCGAACCGCTGGCCTCATCGTTGTGGGCCATGTTTCGCTCTAAATAGGAAAAAAGTTTGGTCAAAAAGTTGGTTGTTTTCAAGGAACAAGATCATGGTCTCATCATTTAGGGTTTGTCGACACCGAGGCATCCTAAAAGCTAAGCTTTTATCATTTAGGGTTTGTCGACGCTGAGGCACCCTAAAAGCCTAAGCGTACATCATTTAGGTTCTCATCGACACCGAAGCACCCTAAAAGCCAAGGTTTCATCATTTAGGGTTTGTCAACGCCGAGGCACCCTAAATGCTAAGTTTTCATCATTTAGGGTTTATCGATGCCGAGGCACCCTAGGTTGGGCCTAATCACTTGGCACTAATCAGTTGGCTCTATTGCCACCTATGTTGGGTTTATCATCTAGGGTTTATCGATGCTGAGGAGAATTTCTAAGTTGGGCCTAATCACTTGGCTCTATTGCCACCTATGGTTTAATGCAGCAAGAATAAAGGGGCAGTTGATCCTACTTAATTAAGTACTATGATACCCCGGCCCATGCATTAGTAGAAAGCACCTCATATGTCCGATATTTAGCAAAGTCATGCTAAAATTCACGGAAAATTTCGGCATGACCTTTGCTGAAAATAGGACATATGGAGTACCCGAATTTGCCGGAACGGAAGTTAATCGACATTCCGGCAGACTCAAGGGCCTCTCGGGGTACCTGCAAAATCATCACGACACGAAGGGCCTCTCAAGGGCCTCAAGCAGCAGCAGCGTCTCCCAGGACCCCATTTTTTTGCTATATTTCTTTGAGCAACAATCAGAGCAGAAAATTCAGCATATTTCTATACAATTTTTTATGGTATATATCAGGTTTTGGCTGCAGTTGCAAATGCATTCCATGTACTGCAACCCTCGAGAATTCCTAGCATGAGGTGTGTCCATCACTTTTGGCTCACTTATTAATCTACTCATCCTATGGCAATATCCACATGCTATGTCATCTGATGTTCCTGAATCATTGTAGTTTAGGCACCATACAAGATTGTTAGTTCAATGTGCTTTATATCCTAGTTATACTACTGCAGGAAAGGAGGATCATCATACACATATATATGTATAGCAATTGACAGGAGCTTCATCATTTTTAGTAACAACAATACATATATAGCAATTGGAAGCAAACAGATGTACACATAAGATAGAAATGTAGTGCTGAAAGTTTAATGCTTACAAAAGACTTGCTGAAATAGTGAAAAATATGGAGTCACCAAGCTGGCTAAGAAACTCCCAAAGTCCACTAGCAAATCCAAGATCTAATCCTGTTACACACATCATAACAATTTAAGATAATTAGTATAAGGATAGTAGGAAATGAAAAAGAAAGAGCTCAAAAAACAATCACAACAGAAAAATAATAAAAACCTAGTCCTAGAAGAAAATAAATCCTAAAAGAAAAGAAATCCTAAAATTTGGAGCAAGTCCTAGCAGTAGTAGTCCAACTAGATGGCCACCACTACTACTCCTGTCTCTGTTTAGCATCATCCACACGATAGTCCTAACACTGTGAATTTCAAAAATAAAATAGAAGTCATGTATATAGTTCAAAGTTTGAAACATAAGGCAAGATAGTCCCAATCTTTGAGACTTCTCATATGGTATATATATACTGATTAATTACTGAATTTGAGCATGTTGTATCACCCATGGACTATTACGCGGTCGCGATGACGGAGTTGGGAGTGCATGGCAAGCAAAGAGGAGAAGGTGATGTGAGATAAATAATAATCATGAGCAAATTGCGGGGCATATGAGTTGGCCATTGGAATTTTGTTTGACACAGCTGAACAGCAAAGAAGGTGCCGTAGAAGCAGTTGCTACTGCTAGCTCCACTACATACATACTAGCCACTCTAAAACTAGATCAAAATCAATGGGAGATGTATTCATAAGCAAGTTAATCCCTGGAAGGGCGCAAATGTACAGACAAGAACAAGGCATAACACATCAAAATCTTCATAAATAAGTCATATATCATAGGAGAGCTATTAAGCCCTGGAACGGCGGAGACAGGGGCATGGAGAAACGCACCTTAGTGGAGAAGAACCGGGAGGGCCAAGGGGAGCGGGACATAGAGATCTTAGGAGCAGATACCTCCACAGACGGTGAGGCCGCGGTGGCCGGAGGTGGAAGAAGGCGCAGACGCCGTAGACGGTGGAGGCGTCGGTGTCGTAGAGGCGCCGGAGACCTTGCCATGCGAGACAGAGAAGGGGCCGTGAGCTGCGCAGGCGGGGGGCAAGGGGATGAGGAGGAGGGGCAAGGGGAGGAGGAGGGTCGGGGGGCGTACGATGCTGTGTCGCTGCTCGGCGCCGACGGCGAGGAGGAGTCCGGCAAGGGTCGAGGCGGCGGGGGTGGGGGCGTGGGGGCGGCAGGGGTGTGGAGTCCGGCGAGGGTCGGGGCGGCGGGGGTGGAGTCCGGTGAGGGTCGGGTCGGCGGCGTCATGGGTCGGGGCAGCGCGCAGGTGGATCTGGTGGCGAGGGAGAGAGGGTCGAAGGGGTTCTGGCGAGGGAGAGGGAGGATAGCTAGGGGGAAGCTTACTAATGGCGCACCACACCTCGGTGCACCATTAGAAATCTTTTTTTAGATAGAAATGGCGCACCCCGCAGCAGTGTGTCATTAGAGTTTTTTTATTACAGTTCGAGCACAGGTTATATTGCACCTAACCCAATCCACATCAGAACCCGCCCACTAGCCTGACTGGTCAGCACGCAGCACACACACCAGGAGATCTTGGTTTTGATTCCCAGGTTCTGCAATATTTTTTTTTTGCATTTATATGTTGTTTGATATTTATTTGTGTTTAAATATGTTCAAACTTGTTTAAATCATAACAATAATATTTTTTTATAAAAATAGTAATATTTTTTTAAAAAATATGTTCAAATTTGTTACTTGAAAATATCATCGGCGGCGGCGGTGGAGCGGGGGAGGGTGCGGGGGTGCCCGTTGGCGGCGGTGGAGCGAGGGAGGGTGCGGGGGGCCGGGTGCTCGTCGGCGGCGTTGGAGGGGGATCGAGATCGAGGGTCCTCATGAATTCAAAAAGTGCCCATGAAATTTAAAAATATTCATGATATCAAAATGTGCCCATGAAATACAATCGAGAAATGAAGACTACGATTTAAATACAATCGATCTTAGCTAGCTATCTGTTCACAATCTTCTTGCCCTTCTTTTTCTCAAATGGAGTTCTTCTATGGAACGGACGTCCTTCAGGTAGGGTGGTCATGCTTCTTCTTGTGGTGTGTGCTGCTACTTCATCGTCGTCATCATGTTCGATCTTCGGGTCACCGTACTTGTCGAAGTCTTGCTCATTGACTACTCCATCCATTCCGATGATCTTCCTTTTGCCTCTCCTCACAACAACAGGATTGGGCTTTGACGGGTCGGTAATGAAGAAGCATTGGTCCACTTGGGAAGCTAGTACCATGGCTCATTTTTTGCGGTGACGTTTGCGCCCGCGGTCTTGGATTTGGCTTCGGGTATAACCATGGTGGTGAAATACCGGTCTTCTTTTAGGACGCTCTTGGCCCATCTGACACGGAACATCGGGACCTTCTCTCCAGCGTAGCTCAGCTCCCAGATCTCCTCGATCCTTCCGTAGTATTTGTCCTTGTCGTTACCGGTGTAGGATTCCATCGTTACCTCGGAGTTCTGATAACCATCGCTCTTCATGTCCTTGTTCTCGGTGTAGAATGTGTAGCCGTTGATATCGTACGCCTCATAGGTCATCAGGTTGTGCTCGGCGCCCTGTGACAAGGCGAATATGAGTTGTTCTTCCGCGGAAGAATCCTCATGTAAAGGGTACGACAGAAGCTTCTGCTTGAACCAACGCATGAAACATGAGTTGTGCTCTTTGATTATATCTCCGTCCGTCCTCTGTTGGCCTCAGTCATTGTACATCTTCTCAATAAAGGTTTTGTGCTCTACCACCCAAGGATCGACCACGTCTATGTGTTGTAGCGCGACTAGGTTTGCTCTTTCAAAGTTGGTGAGTCGACCCTCGAAGTCGACATACATTTCGCGGCTACCCTCACGGTGACCCCATCCAGCGAGCCTGCCGAGGTGCCTGTTGACGGGCAGACCAACGGGGTTCTCGATGCCTAGATAATTCGTGCAGTAGGAGATGCACTCTTCGGTCAGAAAGCCCCTGGCTATACTTCCCTCTGGACGTGACATGTTGCGAACGTATCCTTTGATGACACCATTCATCCTTTCGAACGGCATCATGCTGTGCAGGAACGTCGGCCCGAGTTGGATGATATCCTCCACGATATGGACCAGCAGATGCACCATAACGTCGAATAATGCGGGCGGGAAGTACATCTCAAGCTCGCATAGTATCACCAAGATCTCTTCCTGTAGCCTTCTGAGTTTCCTCACGCCAATCGACTTCCAAGAGATGACGTCGAAAAAGTTTCATAGGACAAATAGCATTTCACGGACGCGCACGTCCATGATCCCACGGATTGCAACTAGAAGTATCTGCGTCATCAGCACGTGACAGTCGTGAGACTTCATCCCGCTGAACTTCTGCTTCGCTGGGTCTAGGTATCTGCTTATCTTCCCCGCGTAACCGTAAGGAAGTTTTACTCCTACGAGGCAGGTGAAAAACTGCTCCATCTCCTCCTGACTTAGAGTGAAGCACGCGGGAGGGTAGTCACTTCCGGTCTTCTTGGCCTTTTTGCCTTTGTGACGAGTTTCTGTGTCCTGCTTCGCCTCATCATCATCATCATCATTAGCGTGAAGCTCGTGCCTGATGCCCATTGATTTCAAGTCTGCCCTTGCTTTCGGCCCATCTTTGGTCCTCTCTGGCATGTTGAGCAGGGTCCCAAGCAGACTCTCGCACACGTTCTTCGTGATATGCATGGCATCAAGGTTGTGAGGCACACGGTGGATCTTCCAGTACGGCAAGTCCCAGAAAACAGACCTCGTTTTCCATACCTTCAGCAATGGCTCTAGCGCCTTTCGCTTCTTTCCCGGCTCTGGCGCCTTTTGCTTCTTTCCCAGCAGTGGGCAATCTTTCCAATTTTTCAACAGCTCATCTATTTCCTCGCCGCTCCCCGTACGCGGGCGTTTTCGGGGTTCGGTTTCACCGTCGAACAGATCCTTGCGTTTCCTCCACGGATCATCGGTGCGAAGCCACCTTCGATGTCCCATGAACACGGTCTTCGAAGACCCGGGATCTCTATCTAGCTGGCGATATGTTGTGTCATCCATGCACCTTACGCATCCAGAAAATCCGTGGACTACCTGCCCCGCGAGATATCGGTAACCGAGATAGTCGTGCACCGTCGTGAGCAGTGCGGCTCTCATAGGGAAATATTCTTTCTCTGCGGCGTCCCACGTATTGGCTGGCGTTTTCCACAGCGTGTCTAGCTCCTCTTTCAGCAGCCCCAGATACAGATTGATGTCATTCCCTAGTTGTTTCGTCCCTTCAATTAGCATACTCATGTGAATGTACTTCCTCTTCATGCACAACCAGGGGAAGGTTGTACATCCACACAAACACAGGCCAGGTGCCATGTGTGCTTCTCTGGCTGCCAAACGGATTGACTCCGTCGGTGCTCGCGCCCAGCACGATGTTCCTTGGATCCTTCCCAAGTTCTGGGTATTCGAAGTTCAACGCTTGCCACTGGCTCGCATCCTTAGGGTGACTCAGCATCTTGTCTTTTTTATTTATCTCCGGATCATTTCCGTCATCTTCCCGCTTCTTCTCCTCCCAATCCGCGTGCCAACGCAGGAGGTTTGCTACCTTAGGGTCCGCGAAATACCGCTGCAGACGAGGAGTGATCGGAAAGTACCACACCGATTTTCGAGGAGCTTTCTTCCTCTCCTTGTATCGAGTGACGCCGCACACCGGACATATGCTAGACTCCGCATGCTCGTCCCGATAAATGATGCAATTGTTCATGCACACATGGTATTTCACGTGTGATAAATCTAGAGGACACACGATTTTCTTCGCCTCCTCGAAACTGGTCGGGCACTTGTTCCCCTTGGGAAGACGTTCGTGACAGAATGACATGTTCTCGTCAAAGCATGCGTCGGTCATTTTGTGTTTTACCTTCATCTCCAGAGCCACGAGCGTTACTTTCAGGCGGGTATCCTCGGGCCTGCATCCTTCATACAATGGAGTAACCGCGTCTATCTCCAATTGATCCAGCTTGGCTTTCTCTCGGGCGGCAGCTCTTGCGTTATCCGTCTGCTTGAGAAGCAGCTCTTGAATATGACGGTCCTGCACCCAGCCTCCATCGTCGTCTGCTCCGGCATCTTCATCTTCATGATCATGCCCTTCGTCTTGATCTTCCTCATCATCATGTACGACATCTTCTACATGATGACTGTGTACAGCATCCCTGTCGTGATCATGTCCTGGAGATTCTTCGTCTTCTCGCCCGCCCTCGCCGTGGTGGTACTTATCTTGTTGCCCTTCCTCATTTCTTGCCCGGCCCCCATGGACGACTTCATAGTCATCTTCATCACCTTGCCACCGATAGCCACCCATGAAACCATGCAAGAGCAGGTCGTCCCGCACCTGCCCGGAATCCAGGTCCGCAATAAGGCTCTTCAGCTTGCATCTTCGACACGGACATCTTATCTCCGTCTCGTTCTTTTGAAGCATCTCGGCCTTCGCGGAGCTCAAAAACCTATTTACGATGCCTTCGGTCATCGTGCGGACCATGGTCGCCTGCGGGGTAGAGCAAAACGATATTTTAGAACCAAGAAAAAATTTGGCATGACCTTCCCTAAAAATAGGACCAAAAAGAATGCATAGTGCCAAAATTCTCGCCGAAACGGAAATGAATCAACATTCCGGCAAAATATTGGCCACTATCGCATTTCAAATACCGGTACCTGCAAACACAAACATATATGCAACACCACAAACACATGCAACACCACAAACATACATAGATCTAGCTAGGCCACAAAAAGTGCATGTGCACGTTGTTGGAGTGATCTAGGGAGAAAAAAAGTAGATCTACATCATGAAGATAGCTTTCCCCTTACTTACCTATCAAAAAAAGGTAATTTCACCACTTAATTTGATGAATCTATGGTGGAAATGAGGTGAGGAGGAGGAGGCAACTGAAATCTTGGAGAAGGAGGTGGAGGGAATGAAGTGGGGAAAGTGAGTGGGTAGGTGTGGCTATCAAAAATATCTTGTTGGGGTCCCAGGTTACTAATGGCGCATCTGCAGGTGTTGCGCCATTAGTAGTTTTGCAGAAAAGTAAAATATATATATATATATATATATATATACTAATGGCGCACTTTTACAGGGTGCGCCATTACTAGTTAGAACTAGTAATGGCGCACTTCGGTAGGATGCGCCATTAGTATGTATGTAAAAATGAAAAGAAAAATATCACTAGTGGCGCACCTGTTTTCTGGTGCGCCATTAGTATCTTCCACACTAATGGCGCATCACCAATTAGTGCGCCATTAGTATATAGTAGTGGCGCACCACTTTCCTGGTGCGCCATTAGTCTCAATCCTATCTATACACTAGTAGAAAAAGGGTCAAATGTGAAGCACATTAGTGCTGGTTTGAATTTGAGCCGGCACTAATGTGACCATTAGTGCTGGTTCCAACGGCTAGGCGGGTGGGCATCATTAGTACCGGTTCGTGGGTAACCTTTAGTACTGGTTCATGCCACAAACCGGTACTAATGAGGCTGTGTCAGGCTATGGTCAGTCTGGGGCCCCCACGAATACCTTTAGTACCGGTTCATGCCATGAACCAGTACTAGAGTTTCTTTGTAAGCTGATTTTTAGTCCCACCTCGCCAAGAGAGAGGCAGTATGAGCGGTTTATAAGCCGTGAGTGCACAGACAATGACGAAGAGGCTGTGTCAGGCTATGGTCAGTATGAGCTATGTGCAGTGCAGTCTACACTATTCCGAATGGCTTGAAGCAAATTAACCAGCATTGCACCTCTTTTTTATTTTTAATAACTTATTTGAATTCCGGACTTCTTTTGTGTTCAGTATGCAGTATTCAAAGCGACATCATCAATTTCCAACATGTTCTGACATCATTTGTTGTTTTTCGGTCATTTACCTAATTTTTTAAAGAGCTAAATGACCATGAAATTGAAAATCACTACAAAATGAATCCTAAAAATATTGAAACTTGGCATGGTATCATCATATCACCCGCATAGCATGCGCGAAAGAGTAGACAGGGTCACGGCAAAAACTGGACGCACTTCGTGTACAAACTGGACATACTCTTTCGGAGTATCAGGGTTTCGGACGAGAACTCATATGTTACACGGCCACTTCAATGTTTTTTAAACTTATTTGAACTCCGGACTTCTTTTGTGTTCAGTATGCAGCATTCAAAGCGACGTCATCAATTTCCAACATGTTCTGACATCATTTGTTGTTTTTCGGTCATTTACCTAATTGTTTAGAGAGCTAAATGACCGTGAAATTGAAAATCACTACAAAATGAATCCTGAAAATGTT
>NW_024111840.1:0-31353 GCF_003073215.2 Triticum urartu | reverse complement strand
CGCGGACGAGTTGGACGACCCGCTCGACCAACACCTTGACCTGCGCCTTCTCTTCCGGGATCACTCTCAAGGAGGAGGGCTTCTCCACTCGAGCCATGGAAAAGGGGGAAAGTCCAGTCGACTGACCCGGGGTCGGCTGGTCCTTGCAGTAAAACTAGGTCGACTGCCAGCCCCGGACCGAGTTGGGAAGGGTCATAGTTGGGAAGGTGCTCTTGTTCCTCATTTGGATTCCAAGGCCCCCGCACATCTGTATCACGTGTGTCCTCTCGTCACTCGGGTTGGCCTTCTTGACCGTCTGGGAGCAACATGTGAATATGTGCTTGAAGAAACCCCAGTGCGGTCGGCAGCCCAAGAAATTCTCGCACATGGACACGAAAGCAGCAAGGTACACGATGGTGTTTGGAGTAAAGTGGTGGAGTTGAGCCCCGAAGAATTTCAAGAAACCACGAAAGAAAGGGTGGGGAGGCAAAGAAAACCCGTGGTCGACATGAGTGGCGAGGAGGACGCACTCACCCTCCTGCGGCTGCGGCTCGGTCTCGTTCCCCAGGAGCCACGCCGATTGGTGAGGGATCAGTCCCCCCTCAACCAAGTCGTCGATGTTTTCTTGACTGATTGTCGAGCGGATCCAGTCGCCCTGGATCCAGCCAGGCGGCAGGCCGGAACTCGACGAAGATCCGCCCCGGTTGGTCTTCTTCCCTTTCGCCTTCGCCGTCGCCTTCTTTGCATGCTCCAACGCCACCGTCTTCTCCTTCCCCATTGCAGCGAATCGAGTCCGAGCGGGGCTACGACGCGAGAGCGGAAGTAGGCGCAGTGGAGAAATCTAAGGAAGAAGAAGGAGAATGAGGGCGCACTGTTCAAAAGCCCGGTCCGGTGCCTTTTATAAGGACACTTCCGAGTGACTGACTTGTAGGCTCGAACGATCTTATCAAATCCCGCAACAGTCATGCACGTGATACGTGGAAAAAAAGGTGGCGCGGGGATCGAGGCGACCTGCCTAATCCGTCCTGATTACCGCGTCCTCCCCCACCCGGCGCGCTTCCCAAAACTCGAATCCCGCAAAATCCACGGACAGCAGAACAACTTGTTAGACGGAAGACATCCTCCACAGCATCACTCGGAACTCTTCAGTAAAAGTTCACTCGACAAAAACTAAGAATGGATCAAGGCGACTGAAAAAGAAGTTGGTGTCATCACCTCAGTTCATTGATCCAGAACAAGATATACTCATAGCACGAAAAATGAGTCGGAAGTGTTCTCAACTCCTTCCTCACTCAAACCCTGATCCATTCGGGGGCTAATGATGAAGCTATGTACCTAGGGTAGGGTCATGGATCTGTCCAAGATACCCTCTCCAAGGACATCTCTAAAAGAACCAGAAGCATTCGAAGAAAAATCATCATCCACTCAACCATGAAGCTATGTTCCACTCGACAGTCTTGAAGACACTCGACCGTATGGAAAATCACTCGACTACCAGAAGATCTAGAGCCACTCCACTCTGCAACGATCAGGAATTAAGTCATAGCTTTAATGGTCATTATGTATCTTTATTGCAGGCATTACCAGTAACGTCCCCATCTTTATGTACCTTAAACCCTTTGTAACTGAGGGCAGGAGGGGTCTGACGAACTCTATATAAGCCACCCCCCTCCTCAGGGACAAGGGTTTGCACCCCTTGTAACACACATGCAATCCAGTCGACCGCCTCCGGGCTCCGAGACGTAGGGCTGTTACTTCCTCTGAGAAGGGCCTGAACTCGTAAAACTCGCGTGTACAACTCCTCCATAGCTAGGATCTTGCCTCTACATCCCTACCCCCCATTCTACTGGCAGACTTAGAACCACGACAGGGTGCGCCTACCCCCCTCCCCCAGGCACGCCCTCCACCCTCGTGGGCCCCCTGTTGCCCCACCGACGTACTCCTTCCTCCTATATATACCTACGTAGCCCCAAACGATCAGATGTGGAGCCAAAACCCTAATTCCACCGCCGTAACTTCCTGTATCCACGAGATCCCATCTTGGGGCCTGTTCCGGAGCTCCGCCGGAGAGGGTATCCATCACGGAGGGCTTCTACATCAACACCATAGCCTCTCCGATGAAGTGTGAGTAGTTTACCTCAGACCTTCGGGTCAATAGTTATTAGCTAGATGGCTTCTTCTCTCTTTTTGGATCTCAATACAATGTTCTCCCCCTCTCTTGTGGAGATCTATTCGATGTAATCTTCTTTTTGCGGTGTGTTTGTTGAGACCGATGAATTGTGGGTTTATGATCAAGATTATCTATGAACAATATTTGAATCTTCTCTGAATTCTTTTATGTATGATTGGTTATCTTTGCAAGTCTCTTCGAATTATCAGTTTGGTTTGGCCTACTAGATTGATCTTTCTTGCAATGGGAGAAGTGCTTAGCTTTGGGTTCAATCTTATGGTGTCCTTTCCCAGTGACAGTAGGGGCAGCAAGGCACGTATTGTAATGTTGCCATTGAGGATAACAAGATGTTTTTTTATCATATTACATGAATTTATCCCTCTACATCATGTCATCTTGCTTAAGGCGTTACTCTATTTTCATGAACTTAATACTCTAGATGCATGTTGGATAGCGGGCGATGAGTGGAGTAATAGTAGTAGATGCAGGCAGGAGTCGGTCTACTTGTTTCGGACGTGATGCCTATATACATGATCATACCTAGATATTCTCATAACTTTGCTCAATTCTGTCAATTGCTCAACAGTAATTCGTTCACCCACCGTAAAATACTTATGCTCTTGAGAGAAGCCACTAGTGAAACCTATGGCCCCGGGGTCTATCTTCATCATATTAATCTTCCAATACTTAGTTGTTTCCTTTGCTTTTTTACTTTGCTTTTATTTTACTTTGCATCTTTATCACAAAAATACCAAAAATGTAATCTTATCATATCTATCG
Organism: Triticum urartu; assembly: GCF_003073215.2. Classification (NCBI taxonomy): domain Eukaryota; kingdom Viridiplantae; phylum Streptophyta; class Magnoliopsida; order Poales; family Poaceae; genus Triticum; species Triticum urartu. The sequence continues at coordinate 28,424 of NW_024111840.1, read as the reverse complement.
GATCTCACTCTCATAAGTGACCGTGAAGGGATTGACAACCCCTTATCGCGTTGGTTGCAAGGAGTTATTTGCTTTGTGCAGGTACTAGGGACGCGCGCGCAACCTCCTACTGGATTGATACCTTGGTTCTCAAAAACTGAGGGAAATACTTACCCTACTTTGCTACATCATCCAACGCAGTGCTCTAGAGGTAGCAAGAAGAATTTCTGGCGCCGTTGCCGAGGAGGTTCGCACAAGTCAAGATCTGACTCCCGACAACGAGCATTTTCTGGCGCCGTTGCCGGGGAGTCTACGCAAAAGTCAACATACCAAGTACCCATCACAACCCTTATCTCCCGCAATACATTATTTGCCATTTTCCTCTCGTTTTCCTCTCCCCCACATCACCCTTGCCGTTTTATTCGCCCTCTCTCTCTCTCTATCCTCCCTCTCTTTCTCTATTTGCCTCTTTTTGCCCGCTCGCTTTTTGTTTGCTTGTTTGTTGGATTGCTTGCTTGTCACGATGACTCAAGATAACACTAAATTGTGTGACTTTACCAATACCAACAACAATGATTTTATTAGCACTCCGATTGCTCCTCTTACCGATGCTAAATCTTGTGAAATTAATGCCGCTTTGCTGAATCTTGTCATGAAAGATTCGTTTTCCGGCCTTCCTAGTGAAGATGCCGCTACCCATCTAAATAGCTTCGTTGATTTGTGTGATATGCAAAAGAAGAAGGATGTGGATAATGATATTGTTAAATTGAAGCTATTTCCTTTTTCGCTTAGAGATCGTGCTAAAGCTTGGTTTTCATCTTTGACTAAAAATAGTATTGATTCTTGGAACAAATGCAAAGATGCTTTTATCTCTAAGTATTTTCCTCCCGCTAAGATCATCTCCCTTAGAAACAATATTATGAATTTTAAGCAACTTGATCATGAACATGTTGCATAAGCTTGGGAGAGGATGAAATTAATGATACGCAATTGCCCTACTCATGGTTTGAATTTGTGGATGATTATACAAAAAATTTATGACGGATTGAATTTTGCTTCTAGAAATCTTTTAGATTCGGCCATGGAGGGCACTTTTATGGAAATCACTTTAGGAGAAGCTACTAAACTCCTAGATAATATTATGGTTAATTATTTTCAATGGCATACTAAAAGATCTACTAATAAAAAGGTGCATGTGATAGAAGAAATTAATGTTTTGAGTGGAAAGATGGATGAACTTATCAAATTGTTTGCTAGTAAGAGTGTTTCTTCTGATCCTAATGATATGCCCTTGTCTACTTTGATTGAGAATAATAATGAATCTATGGATGTGAAAATTTTGTTGGTAGGAACAATTTTGGTAACAACGCGTATAGAGGAAATTTTAATCCTAGGCCTTATCCTAGTAATCCCTCTAATAATTATGGTAATTCCTACAACAATTCTTATGGAAATTATAATAAGATGCCCTCTGATTTTGAATCTAATATTAAAGAATTTATTACTTCGCAAAAGAATTTCAATGCTTTGATTGAAGAAAAATTGCTTAAGATTGATGATTTGGCTAGGAACATTGATAGAATTTCTCTTGATGTTGATTATTTGAAACTTAGATCTATTCCACCTAAGCATGATATCAATGAGTCTCTCAAAGCCATGAGAATTTCCATTGATGAGTGCAAAGGAAGAACCGCTAGGATGCGTGCTAAGAAAGATGCCTTTATAAGAACATGTTCTTCTAGTTCCTATGAAAATAAAGATGAAGATCTAAAAGTTATTGATGTGTCCCCTATTAAATCTTTGTTTTGCAATATGAATCTTAATAATGATGGGACTGAATATGATCCACCTCTACTTAGAAGGCGTTCCCAAAATTTGGAGTTTTTAGATCTTGATGCTAAATTTGATGAAAGTGGGATTGAAGAAATTAAAACCCTAGATGTTGCTAAACCCACTATTTTGGATTTCAAGGAATTTTATTATGAAATTTCACTTTGATTGATTGTATTTCCTTGTTGTAATCCGTGCTAAATTCTCCTCATGCATATAGTCAAAATAAAGCGTTTACTAAACATATCGTTGATGCCTTGATGCAATCTTATGTAGAAAAACTTGAGATGGAAGTTTCTATCCCTAGAAAACTTTATGATGAGTGGGAACTGTCGGTGTCAAAACCGGCGGATCTCGGGTAGGGGGTCCCGAACTGTGCGTCTAGGCGGATGGTAACAGGAGGCAGGGGACACGATGTTTTACCCAGGTTCGGGCCCTCTTGATTGAGGTAAAACCCTACGTCCTACTTGATTAATATTGATGATATGGGTAGTACAAGAGTAGATCTACCATGAGATCGGAGAGGCTAAACCCTAGAAGCTAGCCTATGGTATGATTGTTTTTTCATCCTATGGACTAAAACCCTCCAGTTTATATAGACACGCAGAGGGCTAGGGTTACACAGAGTCGGTTACAATGGTAGGAGATCTACATATCCGTATCGCCAAGCTTGCCTTCCACGCCAAGGAAAGTCCCTTCCGGACACGGGATGAAGTCTTCAATCTTGTATCTTCATAGTCCAGGAGTCCGGCCGAAGGTATAGTCCGGCTATTCGGACACCCCCTAATCCAGGACTCCCTCAGTAGCCCCTGAACCAGGCTTCAATGATGACGAGTCCGGCGCGCAAGTTGTCTTCGGCATTGCAAGGTGGGTTCCTCCTCCAAGTACTTCACAGAAGATTTCGAACACAAAGGTAGTGTCCGGCTCTGCAAAATAAGTTTCCACATATTGCCATAGAGAGAATAATATTTACACAAATCTAATCTGCTGATGTATTCCGTAGCGTGACATCACACCACGGCCAAGTCTTTATTCGAATCGTTTTACTGTCCACCTCAGCGTGTTTAGCGAGGCGGTTTCCTTGGCACGTCTTGTCAAAGCAGAGATCGTGTCCCCTTATTCCAGGATTCTCATCAATACGGGCATGGGTAACCCAACCGTGCCCGTTGGTATGTTTTCTCGATCAAAGGCGAGTCCCAAACGGTCACGGGGAGGGCCCTTGGTATTCAACCTCTTATAAAAGAGACCAATGCCTTACTCTTTTCTTTCAATCTCAAACGAGTTCGCCCTTTGCCTCGAGTTCCAACACCCAAGGCTCCAGATTTCAGGCGCTTCGGACCTTCGACAATGTCCGGTTCCGACCTTCGAGGCTGATGGATGCCCTCCTCCGTCACGGAGGAGGACGTGTTGAAGTTGAGAGAGGCCAGGTTCTTGACCGGCGAAATCTCGCATAGGCTGCCTGCTCAAGGGCAGGTCATTCCCACTCCCAAGCCTGGTGAGAGTGTGGTGTTCATGTCTCACTTCCTTCGGGGGCTAGGCTTCCCGAATGATCCCTTCATGAGGGGGCTAATGTTTTATTATGGGCTGGAATTTCACGACTTAGCTCTGGAGTCCATCCTCCATATTTCCTCATTCATCGTCGTGTGTCAAGCCTTCCTCCGTATTACTCCTCACTTTGGACTATGGCTCAAGACCTTCAAAGTAGAGCTGAAGATGATCGAGGGACGGCACGCGGAGTGCGGAGGTGCTTTTATAAGCAAGAATGCTGGTGCTCCATGGCCCGAGGGCTCTTTTCAAGAGGAGTCCAGCTTATGGCAATGAGAGTGGTTTTATATCATAGCTCCCAGGAGCACCAAGTGGGTGGCGCTGCCTGCTTTCCGCTCGGGTCCCCCGCCACAACCGGCGTCATGGGTCAATAAGGGGCTGGACTGGGGGTCGGCAAAGGACGTGCCCCTGTTGCAGGGCCGCATCCGAGATCTCCTAGAAAGAGACATCAGACTGGTCGTGGTGACGCAGGTTATGTTAATTCGCCGAGTTCTGCCCTGCAAACGTCGCCCCCTCCGCCTGTGGGAGTTCAACCCAGAGGGACCACGAGTTCTCCAACATTTTCTTCGCATGACGCCCATGGAGATGTACAAATTGTTCTTCGGACCACAAGTAGTGTGTCCGGATTCTACGTAGGACGCAGGTCTCAGCTGCAATCGTCCGGATACTCAAGTAAGTAGCCTTGTGCCCGGACTCACTATCCGTGTATTTATCATAAAGTTGCCCCTAAAAGAGATGTCCTTTAAACAGGAGTGGATAGCGAAAGAAAAGCTAATCAGGTGTCCGGCCCCCCTCCCCGAGACCACGCCAGGTCCCGTGCTAGTCAGGATGTTGGAGGTTGTGCCTTCAAAGGAAAGCGAGGGAGGGGACAAGGAAGCTACAGCCTCCTCGAAGGAGGTTATCCGGGAGGGAGGAATCGAAAATTCCTCTCCTCAGGGGAAGAAGAGGACCGCCTCTAAAGACCCGGAGACCATGGCCTCGAAGCGGGGGAAGAAATCATCGCCAGAGGGTCCTGTGCTAGGGGATACTTCGGCCGAATTATGCCCTCAAGGGGATCAGCCCTCCACCGAGCCGTAAGTAGAGAGGAGTTTTCTTTTTAAGAAACAAGAGAAATCCTTGCTTTATATCTGAGAAAAGTAATCGAAAATTTACCTTGTAGCTCGGACCTTAGCCCTTCTCAGCAGAGCTCGTCTTTGGGGGATCTTCTTCCAGAGATGATGGAGAGCGAAACGCCTCCCCCTGCCGTACCGCCTTGCGAGGCGGGCAACCCTGAGGTATCGTCGCGGAGGGTTTCTCCGAATCCGGCAGGGCCGGAAGGTAGTCATATGGCCCCCCAAAGCCCTCCGCGTCCGGCCTTCGAAAAGGGGCATCGGACGAGTCCGGCGCCGTCTGGTGCGCGGTCGGAGGAGCTGAAGGATCTGCTAGGGCGAGCATCTATCTCAGAGGAGCACCGTGCATTGATGGGTATGGTGATTGAGAGGATTTCATCCGTGGAGAGCGGATTGCACGAGGCTGTCAGGAGTTTACTGACAGGTTTTGAGGTACGTGAAATAATGTACCCTTTTTGGACCGTTACGCATAAATAAGATGCGCCCTGTGTAGATAGTAGCCCCTGAGACTCTGTGCGTTGTCAAAAGTGACGGCGTGCAGAGGATCATAATCCCAGGTCTAATATGCCGCCTTCATACATAGGTGGCGAAGTGTCCGGCGTCAAGCCAGACTGATGAATTTGCCGAGCTAAAGCGGCAACTTGACGTGGCAGGTGCCGACATTGCGCTTGTCAACAAGTGGCTTGACGAGGCCCAAGGTATGTAATTCCTCCGGCAGCACTTGGTAAGAGGAGCGCTTTATGCCAGTATCTTACAATGTGTGTGCTTGATGCAGATGGTGCTGCTGCCATGGAGAATCTTCGGGCGGAACTTGCCCGAGTCAAGGAGCAAGCCAGGAAAAGTGATGCGGCTGCCGGAAAGGCAATTGAAGAGCTGAAAGCCGAACAGGCTGCTCACTGCCGAAGCAAGAAGGAAATGGCCGAGATGGCCGTGAAGCTGAAGAACGCTGCTAACCATTGCAAGCTTCTTGAAAAAGAAGACCGGGCGGAACAGACGTACCTGGAGAAGGCCGTTTCCGATGCCAGGGATGCTCGCTCTGCAATGAGAGCTATGAAGGAGGAGCTGCGTCAGGCCAGAGAGATCGCGGCTGGAAAGCCCTTTATGCTACGGAGGAAGTTCTATGATCCTAAACATGCTCCGTTAGATCGGATGTGGAGTACAGCGGACACCTATCTGGATTTGGCAGCGAGTGCCACAGATGCGGCCGAACACTTCCGAGATCAAGAAGATCGCGAAGTGGAAAAGCTCTTTTGGTCGCAGTTCCGCAATCCAGAGCATCCACTGTCATTAGCCGATCGTTTGGCCAAATGGGCCGAGCTAAATAGGTTGTCCGGACTCGCCATGAAGTATGTCATAAGTCATCTGTGGCCAGAGAGGCCAGAGCTGAAAAGTTATTTCAACTTGGTGCAGCAGTTCCTTGATGCGGTGCCGCATATCAATGCGATGAAGAGGTCAGCGTGCATAGAGGGTGCGCGGATGGCTCTTGCCCATGTGAAAACATACTGGGCGGAAATGGAGGCCACCGCTGTTGCATCCCCAGACTCGGATGGAAGCCGAGTACCTGCCGAGCACTATTTTCAGGAAGTTCTGCAAGGCGCTCGTTTAATAGAGACGCAGTGCTCGAAGGATACTATATTCGAATAGCATATATTATTGTAAAACAATATTTTGATAAATTGTAGAAGCTTTTTATACTTGTGCCTGCAAGTATTATAATACCTCCTGTGCGGCCGTTTAACATATATGTATATATAATCTGAAAGATGGCAGTTGTCGGCTTCAGCCCCCATGCACATAATGCGGGGGTGTTCGCAGAAGGCGCATTTTCACACTTGATCCAACGTCTTGGTCCTACAAAGGAGGTGATAGCACAGCGAACTAGGCAATCGGACTATGATGCTTTATCACTTTCACTTAGCCATAGGAGTTTAACAGTGAGACTACTTATATAGCCCCTGGTGGCGCCTGCGCTCGCCCGAACTCGGGGCGCGTATGTGCCTGGCTGGGAAGCGGCCCTTCGTTAATGTGGAGGAATCCTAAAGATTCCAGTAAGTCATCGAGTGGTTGACCAGTCTCACGCTATATCATGACAGTCAGTTTTCGGCTTTCTCTACTGAGGTGCTCGCCTGGCCGAACCAGGGCACAATCACAGTAGTTCTCCTGGTGCCGCCTTAGCCGATAGAGCGGAACGTAAGGTGGCAAAACACAGGAGCCGGGCAAACCCAACATTTGACCAAAGACATGATTCGGAGCTGATGCATATAAGGCCAAACTCGCGACGCCGAACACTCCCTAAGGTATTCGGTCTTTATGAGGGCGGGCGGGATAACGCCCTTAGTAATAAGCCCCTAGTGTCCAGGTATGCGCAAAACTATGACGTAGCCACATGCCAAAACGCCAGCCTCCTCCTTGGTTATACCAAGAAACCAGGGGATATGTATCAACAAGAGACGGTAAAAAAGGTTTACGCAGGGTCTTAATCTGAAAATAATCCTTGGAACGGGTCCCTGCTGCACGTCTGCGCCTGTGTCTCCGTTGTGCCGTATCCTGGACGGGCATAGCACGGTGTTCATCTGTAAAAGAGAGGAACTTAGTTTAGGAAAGATCGTGACGAACGTGAGTTATACTAAATAAACGAAGTATAAATCGAAATGGGTAAAATTGAGCTTTATTGTCTCTTGTTTTATATGCGCGGAGCCCCTAGTACAGGGGTATACGGCTATTAAGCCTTTATCAATTGTATGTTTATGCCGGACTCGTCTAGCCGTGTCCGTGGTCTTGACGACCTGTTTAGGTGCTTTGGCTGGTGAAGCCGCTTTATTGTGGGGCTGTCAAGGCAGCCGCACTGTCTTCCGCGCGGGAGGAACACTCAATGTTTCCCTTTAATGAATTGATGCCTCATGGACCGGGCATCTTAAGCGTAAGAGATGCATAATGCGGTATTGCATTAAAGCGGGCGAAAGCTTCACGTCCCAGCAGTGCTTGATAGCTACTTGAGAATGGGGCGATGTGGAAAATTAGCTGTTCGCGACGGAAGTTATCGGGGGAGCCGAACATAACTTCTAGCCGGAGAGAACCCATGCAACGGGTGTCCGGGCCTGGCGTTACCCATTGAAAGGAGGTTTTGCTATGGCGAATTTTTGTTGGGTCTATCCCCATGTTGCGGATTGTGTCCTGGTATAACAGGTTTAGACCACTGCCGCCGTCCATCAGGACATTTGTAAAGTGGAGTCCGCCGATTATTGGATCTAATACCAAGGCAGTCCAGCCTGCGTTCCGGATACTTGTAGAGTAATCCTGATGGTCGAAGGTGATCGGTTTTAACAACCATTGGCGAGACTCCTTTGGGATAGGCCATATGGCGCGTATCTCTGTTGGCGCCATTCTGTTCGTCACGTGAAGTAAGTTTACTGTTTTGACTTCTTGTGGGAAATCCTTTTGTTTCCCGGTGCTCTACTTGTGGGGTTCGTCGTCGTCCTCACTTGGTGTGTCGAGCCCCTTGTGTTCGGCGTTGAGTTTGCCGGATTTCTTGAAAACCCAACAATCTCTGTGGGTATGGTTCGCAGGCTTCCCGGGAGTACTGTGTATTTGACATATCTTGTCCAAGATTTTGTTTAAGTTGGATAGCTCGTCCCTGTTATCTTTGAGGGGCGGCTTTCTCTGATTCTGCCGCGAGCTTTTGAATCCGGCGTTGACCGCCGTGCTCTTTGGGCTGTTTCTCTTATTCCGGCGATGGTCCTTGTTGCGTCGGGGTTTTCCGTTTCCATCCCTAACTTCGGATGTACTTGGGTCGCTGGTGCTACATCTTGCCAACCAGCTGTCCTCTCCTGCGCAAAAGCGGGTCATGAGGCTTGTTAATGCGGCCATTGTTCTTGGCTTTTCTTGGCCGAGGTGTCTGGCGAGCCATTCGTCTCGTACGTTATGCTTAAAAGCTGCTAGGGCTTCGGCGTCCGGATAGTCGACTATCTAATTCTTTTTAGTAAGAAATCTGTTCCAGAATTTCCGGGCTGACTCTCCGGGCTGTTGAGTTATGTGACTGAGATCGTCTGCATCCGGAGGGCGGACATAGGTCCCTTGAAAATTTGCCCGGAAAGCATCCTCAAGCTCTTCCCAACTTCCAATGGTGTTTTCGGGAAGGCTTTTGAGCCAATGTCGGGCTTGCCCTTTAAGCTTGAGGGGTAAGTATTTTATGGCATGGAGGTCATCTCCTCTGGCCATGTGTATGTGGAGGATATAATCCTCGATCCAGACCCCAGGGTCTGTTGTTCCGTCGTACGCCTCTATGTTTACGGGCTTGAATCCCGCTGGAAATTCATGGTCCAGCACCTCATCGGTGAAACATAGGGGGTGTGTGGCACCCCTGTATTTGGGTGTGCCGTGATGTTCGGATATTTGTTGTGTTGCATTGCTTTCTAGAGCTTGCTTTCTTGGCCCGTAGATAGATCTGGCTGGGCCATCTTTTTGATGCGGATCCTTTGGTGGATCGCGTGCCGGCTTGTGTGCGTCGCCGCTTGCCGCTCCATGCTGGCCATGCGGTCGTCTATCCGACCGGGTGGCTTTCCTATTTTTTGACTGCGGGGGCTCTAAGGCCTCCTCGTCAAATTCAGGCAGTAACTTTTGCTTTGGATAGCTTTTTGTGCGGCGACTGCCGCCATATTTGTCTGCGGTGTTGCGTACTTTGCTCCATCTGATTCTGAGTGCATCTTCCGCAGTTTTGAGCTTCCACTTCTGCTTTTTCAGGCTACGCGCAGTAGCGACGAGCCCTTCGTGGAGGTTCTTCTGCTCCATGAGCCTATCCGGCGTAAGGTCGTCCGGACTGTTGTTTTTGCCGGGGACGGGGTGTTCGGTTTGTTTATCCAAGTTGCCCTGTTTGAACGGTTGCTCGAAGGCATGTTTGTCGTCCGCCGGCTCGTCCTGCTCTATGGCTGGGTCTGTATGGCTGCTGTCTCTGTCGAGGCGGGGCTTGGAGCGGTGCTTACGTCGCCGCTTTGATTGCTTTTCGAGTGAACAATCCCTCGTTGCATCCCTGTGTTCCTCATCGTCGCTTCCTTTGGGTGTGTCCACCATGTATACATCATGAGATGAGGTGGCTGTCCAGTGCCTTATAGGCGTTGGTTCATGTTCATTTCCTACATCGTCGTCCATACCGTCGATGTCTTCGGAGTCGAAGTCGAGCACGTCGTTTAAATTATCGATAATGGCTACGAAGTGGGTGGTGGGTGGGCTTTGAATTTCTACATCATCTGCATCCCAACCTTGTTGACCATAGTCCGACCAGGGCTCTCCTGATAAAGAGAGAGACTTTAGTGAATTCAGAATAGCGCCGAAGGGCGAGTGCTGAAAGATGTCCGCGGCGGTGAACTCCATGATCGGCGCCCAATCGGGTTCGATCGGTAGGGGTGCGGAGGGCTCGGAGTCTGGAGAGGAGTCCGGCTCCTTGGAGTCATGGGCTTCACAGAGAATAGGGATGGTGTTCGGCTCGATTGCCGTAGAGATTGCAGCCCCCGAGGCGGTGTCCAACCACCCATCCTCGATTGGCGTAGTTGGCTCCGAATTAAGGGTCGGAGCTGATACGGGTGCGGCCTCCAGGGCACTGTTCGGCGGCAGAGCTAGATCATGCCCATCGTGATAGTGCGGCGCGGTCGGCTGTGGCTCGAATCCATCGAAGATCAAGTCTCCGCGGAGGTCCGCTGTGTAGTTTAAACTTCCAAATCTGACCTGACGGCCAGGGGCATAGCTTTCGATCTGCTCCAGATGGCCAAGCGAATTGACCCGCAGTGCAAAGCCACCAAATACGAAGATCTGTCCGAGGAGAAAAGTCTCACCCTGGATCGCATCATCGTTGATGATCGGAGGAGCCATCGGGCCTAAAAGTGACGACACAGAGGAACTCTCAATGAAAGCACCAATGTCGGTGTCAAAACCGGTGGATCTCGGGTAGGGGGTCCCGAACTGTGCGTCTAGGCGGATGGTAACAGGAGGCAGGGGACACGATGTTTGACCCAGGTTCGGGCCCTCTTGATGGAGGTAAAACCCTACGTCCTGCTTGATTAATATTGATGATATGGGTAGTACAAGAGTAGATCTACCCTGAGATCGGAGAGGCTAAACCCTAGAAGCTAGCCTATGGTATGATTGCTTTTTCGTCCTACGGACTAAAACCCTCCGGTTTATATAGACACCGAAGAGGGCTAGGGTTACACAGAGTCGGTTACAATGATAGGAGATCTACATATCCGTATCGCCAAGCTTGCCTTCCACGCCAAGGAAAGTCCCTTCCGGACACGGGACAAAGTCTTCAATCTTGTATCTTCATAGTCCAGGAGTCCGGCCGAAGGTATAGTCCGGCTATCCGGACACCCCCTAATCCAGGACTCCCTCAGGAACCAACTATTAAAATTAAGATTAAAGATCATGAGTTCTATGCTTTATGTGATTTGGGTGCTAGTGTTTCCACGATTCCAAAGACTTTGTGTGATTTGTTAGGTTTCCGTGATTTTGATGATTGCTCTCTAAACTTGCACCTTGCGGATTCCACTATTAATAAACCTATGGGAAGAATTAATGATGTTCTTATTGTTGAAAATAGGAATTATGTGCCCGTAGATTTTATCGTTCTTGACATAGATTACAATCCTTCATGTCCTATTATTCTTGGTAGACCTTTCCTTAGAACGATTGGTGCAATTATTGATATGAAGGAAGGAAATATTAGATTCCAATTTCCGTTAAGGAAAGGCATGGAACACTTTCCTAGAAATAAAATTAAATTACCTTATGAATATATTATGAGGGCCACTTATGGATTGCCTACCAAAGATGGCAATACTTAGATCTATCCTTGCTTTTTATGTCTAGCTAGGGGCGTTAAACGATAGCGCTTGTTGGGAGGCAACCCAATTTTATTTTTATTCCTTGCTTTTTTCTCCTGTTTAGTAATAAATAATTTACCTAGCCTATGTTTTGGTTGTTTTTTGTGTTTAATTAGTGTTTGTGCCAAGTAGAACCGTTGGGATGACTTGGGGGAAGTCTTGTTATCTTGCTGTAAAAAACAGAAATGTTAGCGGTCACGAGAGCTGCTGCCATTTTTATTTGGAAAGTGCTATTTAGTTAATTATTTTTGCAGACGATTAATAGATAAATTCCTCATGTTCAGAAATCTAATTTAGAATTTTTGGGGTTTCAGATCTTGCGCTAGCTACAGATTACTACAGACTGTTCTGTTTTTGACAGATTCTGTTTTTCATGTGTTGTTTGCTTATTTTGATGAATCTATGGCTAGTAAAATAGTTTATAAACCATAGTGAAGTTGGAATACAGTAGGTTTAACACCAATATAAATAAAGAATGAGTTCATTACAGTACCTTGAAGTGGTCTTTTGTTTTCTTTTGCTAACGGAGCTCATGAGATTTTCTACTTTAAGTTTTGTGTTGTGAAGTTTTCAAGTTTTGGGTAAAGATTTGATGGATTATGGAACAAGGAGTTGCAAGAGCCTAAGCTTTGGGATGCCCATGGCACCCCCAAGATAATCTAAGGACACCTAAAAGCCAAACCTTGGGGATGCCCCGGAAGGCATCCCCTCTTTCGTCTACTTCTATCGGTAACTTTACTTGGAGCTATATTTTTATTCACCACATGATATGTGTTTTGCTTGGAGCGTCTTGTATGATTTGAGTCTTTGATTTTTAGTTTACCACAATCATCCTTGCTGTACTCACCTTTTGAGAGAGCCATACATGATTTGGAATTTGTTAGAATACTCTATGTACTTCACTTATATCATTTGAGTTATATAGTCTTGCTCTAGTACTTCACTTATATCTTTTAGAGCACGGTGGTGGATTTGTTTTATAGAAACTATTGATCTCTCATGCTTCACTTAGATTATTTTGAGAGTCTGAAATAGCATGGTAATTTGCTTAAAAATCCTTATATGCTAGGTATACAAGATTAATAATAAAATTCTCTTGTGAGTGTGTCGAATGCTATGAGAAGTTTGATGCTTGATAATTGTTTTGAGATATGAAGATGGTGATATTAAAGTTGTGCTAGTTGAGTAGTTGTGAATTTGAGAAATACTTGTGTTAAAGTTTGTGATTCCCGTAGCATGCACGTATGGTGAACCGTTATGTGATGTAGTCGGAGCATGATTTATTTATTGATTGTCTTCCTTATGAGTGGCGGTCGGGGATGAGCGATGGTCTTTTCCTACCAATCTATCCGCCTAGGAGCATGCGCGTAATACTTTGCTTTGATAATTTGTAGATTTTTGCAATAAGTATATGAGTTCTTTATGACTAGTGTTGAGTCCATGGATTATACGCACTTTTCTTCCTTCCACCATTGCTAGCCTCTCTAATACCGCGCACCTTTCGTCGGTATCATACACCCACCATATACCTTCCTCAAAACAGCCACCATACCTACCTATTATGGCGTTTCCATAGCCATTCTGAGATATATTGCCATGCAACTTTCCACCATTCCGGTTATTATGACACACTCCATCATTGTCATATTGCTTAGCATGATCATGTAGTTGACATAGTATTTGTGGCAAAGCCACCGTTCATAATTTTTTCATACTTGTCACTCTTGATTCATTGCATATCCCGGTACACCGCCGGAGGCATTCATATAGAGTCATACTTTGTTCTAAGTATCGAGTTGTAATTCTTGAGTTGTAAGTAAATAAAACTGTGATGATCATCATTATTAGAGCATTGTCCTAGTGAGGAAAGGATGATGGAGACTATGATTCCCCCACAAGTCGGGATGAGACTCCGGACGAAAAAAAAAGAAAGAAAAGAGGCCATAAAAAAGAGAGAAAAGGCCCAAATAAAAAAATTAGAGAAAAAGAGAGAAGGGGCAATGCTACTATCCTTTTACCACACTTGTGCTTCAAAGTAGCACCATGATATTCATGATAGAGAGTCTCTCATTTCGTCACTTTCATATACTAGTGGGAATTTTTCATTATAGAACTTGGCTTGTATATTCCAATGATGGGCTTCCTCAAAATGCCCTAGGTCTTCATGAGCAAGCAAGTTGGATGCACACCCACGTAGTTTCTTTTTGAGCTTTCATATACTTATAGCTCTAGTGCATCCGTTGCATGGCAATCCCTACTCACTCACATTGATATGTATTGATGGGCATCTCCATAGCCTGTTGATACGCCTAGTTGATGTGAGACTATCTTCTCCCTTTTTGTCTTCTCCACAACCACCATTCTATTCCACCTATAATGCTACATCCATGGCTCACGCTCATGTATTGCGTGAAGATTTAAAAAGTTTGATAATGTCAAAAGTATGAAACAATTGCTTGGCTTGTCATTGGGGTTGTGCATTATTTAAATACTTTGTGTGGTGAAGATAGAGTATAGCCAGACTATATGATTTTGTAGGGATAACTTTCTTTGGCCATGTTATTTTGAGAAGACATGATTGCTTTGTTAGTATGCTTGAAGTATTATTATTTTTATGTCAATATGAACTTTTATCTTGAATCTTTCAGATCTGAATATTCATACCACAATTAAGAAGAATTACATTAAAATTATGCCAAGTAGCATTCCACATCAAAAATCCTGTTTTTATCATTTACCTACTCGAGGACGAGCAGGAATTAAGCTTGGGGATGCTTGATACGTCTCCAATGTATCTATAATTTTTGATTGCTCCATGCTATATTATCTACTATTTTGGACATTATTGGGCTTTATTATCCACTTTTGTATTATTTTTGGGACTAACCTATTAACCGGAGGCCCAGCCCAGAATTGTTGTTTTTTTCCTATTTTAGGGTTTTGAAGAAATGGAATATCAAATGGAGTCCAAATGGAATGAAACCTTCGGGAACGTGATTTTCTTACCGAACATGATCCAGGAGACTTGGACCCGACGTCAAGAAACAAAGGAGGAGGCCACGAGGTAGGGGGCGTGATGAAGCTATGTACCTAGGGTAGGGTCATGGATCTATCCAAGATACCCTCTCCAAGGACATCTCTAAAAGAACCAGAAGCATTCGAAGAAAAATCATCATCCACTCGACCATGAAGCTATGTTCCACTCGACAGTCTTGAAGACACTCAACCGTATGGACAATCACTCGACTACTAGAAGATCTAGAGCCACTCCACTCTACAACGGTCAGGAATTAAGCCATAGCTTTAATGGTCATTATGTATCTTTATTGCAGGCGTTACCAGTAACGTCCCCATCTTTATGTACCTTAAACCCTTTGTAACTGAGGGCGGGAGGGGTCTGGCAAACTCTATATAAGCCACCCCCCTCCTCAGGGACAAGGGTTCGCACCCCTTGTAACACACACGCATATAATCCAGTCGACCGCCTCCGGGCTCCGAGACGTAGGGTTGTTACTTCCTCCGAGAAGGGCCTGAACTCGTAAAACTCGCGTGTTCAAATCCTCCATAGCTGGGATCTTGCCTCTACATCCCTACCCCACATTCTACTGTCAGACATAGAACCACGACAGTTGGCGCCCACCGCGGGGCAGGTGTCTTAGCGACTTGTTGGAGAAGTCGTGATTTTCCCGATCCCCATCAACATGGTTTCAGGCGGAGGTTTGGCCGAGGGCCGCGAGATCTGTCTCGGCATGCTCGTGTTCATCGCCGACGACTCCGCTTGGCTCCAAGAAGCACCACTTGAAGTCGAGGTGCTCCCCGTCCGTGGGGCAACATACTTTCGCGCGTGCGTTCGTGGTGTCCTCCTACGGCAGTCATCGACTCAGTATCGGCCGGCTCCTGAACTGACCTCCCTCCCTGCAGCCCGCCAGAGCAAGCGTTCCGGTCGATCGAGGCTTCAGCGGTGGGTGAGGCATGCGGTGGCTCACCAGTCGGACACCCCCCAAGTCGCAGCAATTGAGCCTGAGGAAACTCTCTACGGCCTGTTCGACTGGCTCCGTAGAGACTGCGTCCGAGTGCGACAGCAGCGACCCCGTGGCAGAAGTTTTGATGGTCAATGGACCACGCAGTCTTCCTGGCTTGACTCGTGAAGACGGAGGCGACGGGGGCGGCGATCCGTCACGTGTTCACGAAGAGTACCGCCCCGAACCCCTCTCTTCGCAGCGGAGGGAAGAACTTCGCCGCCGGAACATAGATGCGCTTCACACTCCTATCGTTGGAGAAACCCCTGAGGCTCAGCCCTTGGAGGAGGTGCACCTAGACAACTTGGCTGAGCGCACTCGACGGGAGAACCTCCAGCGTGCACTCGACGAGCGTGCTCGGCAGCGTATCCCCGAGTCCAGTCGACGCCAACTTTTTCCGCCTCCAACTCAGGTATACCGAACTCCGATCCAGAATCTCGCAGCTGCGGCCCGAATAGCGGAGTCAATCCAACCATCCCAGTCAGAAGCTGGTCAAGGTCTGGTGCAGATCCGGGCTTTGCTTCGTGTGGCGGGAGAGCAGAATACAGCAATATCTCATTCACGGAATAGGATCCATAGAAGATTCGTGGTTGCAGACACAGTCCAGTCGGCTCACAGCCCGAGATCGCCCGCGAGGCGTGAAGGACGTGAGGACCGGCGAGATCAGTACAGAAACCGCGAGCGGTATGATCACCGACTCGATCACGATGATCATCGTCGAGTGCCCACGCCTCCCCCAAGGAGTGGGTCATACGTGCCTCGGAGCATGACGACAGACGTCCTCACAGTGGTGGGCGAAGGATTCTAGTCGACCCCAGGGAGCCGGGCTTTGATGCGAGATCTATTCTCGTTCAGGGTCTGGTCGACAGAAACATAGCTCACAGAGAGGGTCACGACAGAGATTTCCCAACCGGCAGCAGGGTACATGTCTCGGGTCCAGAGTGCTTTAGCAGAGCCATCAGGGCTGCGGTGATTCCTCCCAACTTCAGGTTGGCGACTGGAGTCAGTAAGTTCGCTGGCGAGTCCAAGCCTGGCACTTGGCTTGAGGATTACCGAGTGGCTGTACAGATCGGTGGCGGCAACGATGAAGTGGCCATGAAGCACCCATGGAAAAGGTGTGTCGATTGCCGCGACTTGGGGGGTGGCCGACTGGCGAGCCACCGCATGCCTCACCCACTGCTGAAGCCTCGATCAACCGGAACGCTTGCTCCGGTGGGCTGCAGGGAGGGAGGTCAGCACAGGAGCCGACCGATACTGAGTCAACGGTTGCCGTAGGAGGATGCCACGGCAGAAGTTTTGATGGTCAATGGACCACGCAGTCCTCCTGGCTTCACTCGTGAAGATGGAGGCGACGGGGGCGGCGATCCGTCACGTGTTCACGAAGAGTACCTCCCCGAACCCCTCTCTTCGCAGCGGAGGGAAGAACTTCGCCGCCGGAACATGGATGCACTTCACACTCCTATCGTTGGAGAAACCCTTGAGGCTCAGGCCTTGGAGGAGGCGCGCCTAGCCAACTTGGCTGAGCGCACTCGACTGGAGAACCTACAGCGCGCACTTGACGAGCGTGCTCGGCAGCGTATCCTCGAGTCCAGTCGACTCCAACTTTTTTCCGCCTCCAACTCAGGTGTACCGAACTCTGATCCAGAATCTCGCAGCTGTGGCCTGAATAGCGGAGTCAATCCAACCTTCCCAGTCAGAAGCCGGTCGAGGTCTGGTGCAGATCCGGGCTTTGCTTCGTGTGGCGGGAGAGCAGAATACAGCAATATCTCATTCACGGAATAGGATCCATAGCAGATTCGTGGTTGCAGACACAGTCCAGTCAGCTCACAGCCCGAGATCGCCCCCGAGGCGTGAAGGACATGAGGACCGGCGAGATCAGTACAGAAACCGCGAGCAGTATGATCACCGACTCGATCACGATGATCGTCGTCGAGTGCCCACGCCTCCCCCAAGGAGTGGGTCATACGTGCCTCGGCAGCATGACGACAGACGTCCTCACAGTGGTGGGCGAAGGATTCCAGTCGACCCCAGGGAGCCAGGCTTTGATGCGAGATCTATTCTCATTCAGGGTCTGGTCGACAGAAACAGAGCTCACAGAGAGGGTCACGACAGAGATTTCCCAACCGGCAGCAGGGTACATGTCTCGGGTCCAGAGTGCTTCAGCAGAGCCATCAGGCCCGCGGTGATTCCTCCCAACTTCGGGTTGGCGACTGGAGTCAGTAAGTTCACTGGCGAGTCCAAGCCTGACACTTGGCTTGAGGATTACCGAGTGGCTGTACAGATCGGTGGCGGCAACGATGAAGTGGCCATGAAGCACCCATGGAAAAGGTGTGTCGATTGCCGCGACTTGGGGGGTGGCCGACTGGCAAGCCACCGCATGCCTCACCCACCGCTGAAGCCTCGATCAACCGGAACGCTTGCTCCGGCGGGCTGCATGGAGGGAGGTCAGCACAGAAGCCGATCGATACTAAGTCGACGGTTGCCGTAGGAGGACGCCACGGCAGAAGTTTTGATGGTCAATGGACCACGCAGTCCTCCTGGCTTCACTCGTGAAGATGGAGGCGACGGGGGCCGCGATCCGTCACGTGTTCACGAAGAGTACCTCCCCGAACCCCTCTCTTCGCAGCGGAGGGAAGAACTTTGCCGCCAGAACATGGATGCACTTCACACTCCTATCGTTGGAGAAACCCCTGAGGCTCAGGCCTTGGAGGAGGCGCGCCTAGCCAACTTGGCTGAGCGCACTCGACTGGAGAACCTCCAGCGCGCACTTGACGAGCGTGCTCGGCAGCGTATCCTCGAGTCCAGTCAACTCCAACTTTTTCCACCTCCGACTCAGGTATACCGAACTCTGATCCAGAATCTCGCAGCTGCGGCCCGAATAGCGGAGTCAATCCAACCTTCCCAGTCAGAAGCCGGTCGAGGTCTGGTGCAGATCCGGGCTTTGCTTCGTGTGGCGGGAGAGCAGAATACAGCAATATCTCATTCACGGAATAGGATCCATAGAAGATTCGTGGTTGCAGACACAGTCCAGTCGGCTCACAGCCCGAGATCGCCCGCGAGGCGTGAAGGACGTGAGGACCGGCGAGATCAGTACAGAAACCGCGAGCGGTATGATCACCGACTCGATCACGATGATCGTCGTCGAGTGCCCACGCCTCCCCCAAGGAGTGGGTCATACGTGCCTCGGCAGCATGACGACAGACTGTCCTCACAGTGGTGGGCGAAGGATTCCAGTCGACCCCAGGGAGTCGGGCTTTGATGCGAGATCTATTCTCGTTCAGGGTCTGGTCGACAGAAACAGAGCTCACAGAGAGGGTCACGACAGAGATTTCCCAACCGGCAGCAGGGTACATGTCTCGGGTCCAGAGTGCTTCAGCAGAGCCATCAGGCCCGTGGTGATTCCTCCCAACTTCGGGTTGGCGACTGGAGTCAGTAAGTTCACTGGCGAGTCCAAGCCTGACACTTGGCTTGAGGATTACCGAGTAGCTGTACAGATCGGTGGCGGCAATGATGAAGTGGCCATGAAGCACCTTCCTTTCATGCTAGAGGGCTCGGCCAGGGCGTGGCTGAATTAGTTAGCTCCTGGCAGTATTTATACTTGGGAAGATCTTGCTCGAGTATTTGTCAGAACATTTGAAGGTACTTGCAAGCGGCCAGCAGGGTTGACAGAATTATAGTGTTGCGTTCAGAAACCAAATGAAACTTTGAGGGATTATATCCAGAGATGGATCACGTTGCACCACACGGTGGAGAATGTGTTAGATCACCAAGCAATTTGTGCCTTCAAAGAAGGCGTTAAGTATCGGGAGTTGAATCTGAAATTCGGTCGGACAGGAGATATGACTCTGACTCGTATGATGGAGATTGCCACCAAGTACGCCAATGGTGAAGAAGAAGACCGACTCCGGAGTGGCAAGCACAAAACAGTCGCCCACGAAACCGGAGGAGGGAACTCCAGTCAGAAGCAGAAGCGCAAAGCCGAGCTAGCTGCTCCTGGAGAAGCCTTGGCCGTAACTCAAGGGAAGTTCAAGGGGAAACCCAAAGGACCGTGGAACCCCAAGAAAGTAAAAGATCAAGATGGAAATGATGTGCTAGATTTACCATGCCACATTCACACCAAAAAAGAAGAAGAGGGTAATTTCATTTACCCGAAGCACACCGCTCGACAGTGTCAACTCCTAATCCAGCAATTCCGAGAGAAACAGCCAAAGGAAAAGGAGAAGGAATCAGACAAAGTTGAGGATGAGGAGGAGGACGATGATGGTTACCCCCATGTCAATTCCACTCTGATGATTTTCGGTGACGTCGAGAGTAAGAGTCGACTGAAAGTCATCAACAGAGAAGTGAAATGGTCGCTCCGGTGACACCCAGTTATTTGAAGTGTTCTCAGACTGCCATTACATTCGACCAGTCCGATCACCCAGCGCACATAGGCACCCCTGGGAGGCAAGCACTGGTGGTCGACCTAGTAGTCGAAGGCACTTGATTGACAAAGGTTCTGATGGATGGTGGCAGTGGTCTGAATATACTATATGCAGAGACGTTGAAGGGAATGGGCATTCCGATGTCCAGACTCAGCGAAAGTAATATGAGTTTCCATGGAGTTATTCCTGGCAAGAAGGCTGCGTCACTCGGTCAGATCGTCCTTGATGTAGTTTTCGGTGATTCCAAGAATTACCGCAAAGAAAAGTTGACATTTGAAGTTGTGGATTTCCAGAGTGCTTATCACGCTATTCTAGGCAGGCCAGCTTATGCACGTTTTATGGCTCGACCATGTTACGTGTACCTCAAATTGAAGATGCCTAGTCCTAAAGGGGTGATCACTATCACTGGCAGTCGAAAGAAGGCAGAAGAGTGCTCCCAGAAGGGCTCAAAGATCGCCGATGCGCAGATGGCAGTAGTGGAGTTGCAGGAGTATCAAAAAAATGCAGATCCGAGTGATTTGTTGCGAGCTAAGAAGCCTGCCACAGATTCAACATTCCAGTCGTCTGGTGAAATGAAGCTGATTCATATTCATCCAACGGATCCCAATGTTGCTCCGACTCACATTTCAACAACACTCGACTCCAAATAGGAAGAAGCGTTCATCCAGTTCCTCCGTGGGAACTGGGACATCTTTGCATGGAAACCTTCTGACATGCCAGGTGTTCCCAGGGGACTGGTTGAGCATCATTTGCGAGTCGACCCAAAGGTGAAACCAGTCAAAGAACATCTTCGGCGGTCTGCTATACAGAAGAGGAAGGCAATCGATGAAGAAGTGGCTCGGCTTCTGGCAGCTGAGTTTACCCGAGAGATTTACCACTCCGAGTGGTTAGCTAATGTTGTCATGGTCCCAAAGAAGGACAAATCACTTTGCATGTGCATCGACTTCAAACATATCAACCGGGCCTGCCCGAAAGATCACTTTCCTCTCCCTCGCATCGACCAAATAGTCAACTCGACTGCGGGGTGTGAGCGTTTGTCCTTTTTGGACGCTTATTCTGGGTATCATCAGATCCGTCTGTATGGACCCGATGAGATAAAAACAGCTTTCATCACCCCATTTGGGTGCTTCTGTTATGTCACTATGCCATTCGGTTTGAAGAACGCCGAAGCCACATTCATGAGGATGATCCAGAAGTGTCTGCTCACTCAAATCAGTCAGAATGTGGAAGCATACATGGATGACATTGTGGTCAAGTCACGAAAAGGTTCCGACCTACTAGCTGATCTTGCTGAAACCTTTGCCAACCTCAGAAGGTATGATATCAAGCTTAATCCATCAAAGTGCACATTTGGAGTTCCAGGCGGAAAATTACTTGGTTTTCTCATTTCCGAACGGGGGATCGACGCTAACCCAGAGAAAGTGGGTGCCATACTCCGGATGAAACACCCTGTGCATGTGCATGATGTCCAGAAGCTTACTGGTTGTTTGGCCGCCCTAAGTCGATTCATTTCTCACCTCAGTGAAAAGGCACTGCCTCTTTACCGACTGATGAAGAAGTCAGATAAGTTCGAGTGGACTCCTGAAGCTAATGCAGCATTTGCAGAGCTCAAAGCCCTGCTTTCCACCCAGCTGGTGCTTGCTGCTCCAATCAGCAAAGAGCCTTTACTGCTTTACATTGCAGCCACTGGACAAGTCGTCAGTACAGTACTTATGGTCGAGCGGGAAGAAGAAGGAAAAGCTTACAAGGTTCAGCGCCCAGTATACTATGTCTCTGAAGTTTTGACTCCATCAAAGCAAAGATATCCACATTATCAGAAGCTTGTTTATGGGATTTATATGACCACGAAGAAGGTTGCACATTACTTCTCTAATCACTCCATTATAGTCGTCAGCGACGCTCTATTATCAGAGATTCGGAACAATAGAGATGCAACTGGTTGAGTGGCAAAGTGGGTGATTGAACTCCTTCCCTTAGATATCAAGTTCGAGGCAAAGAAAGCTATCAAGTCCCAAGCAATAGCAAATTTCCTCGCCGAGTGGATTGAACAACAACTGCCGACTCGAGTTCACTCGGAGCACTAGACCATGTTCTTTGATGGTTCCAAGATGATGAATGGTTCCGGTGCTGGGGTGGTAGTGGTATCCCCCCGAGGAGACAAGCTCAGATATGTCCTCCAGATTCACTTTGATTCCTCCAATAATGAAGCAGAATACGAAGCACTCTTGTATGGGTTGCGTATGGCCATCTCACTCGGCGTCCGTCGCCTCATGGTCTATGGCGACTCAGATTTGGTAGCCAATCAAGTGATGAAGGAGTGGGACGTCAGAAGCCCAGCCATGACTGGTTACTGCAACGCGGTGAGGAAGTTGGAAAAGAAGTTTGAGGGGCTAGAGCTCCATCATGTACCCCGACTGAAAAATCAAGCAGCAGATGATTCAGCAAAGATAGGCTCCAAGAGAGAAGCTATTCCCAGCAATGTGTTCCTGGAGCATATTCATGCACCTTCAGTTCAAGAAGATCCCTTCGCTGAAGAGCCCCCGCAGCCTAAGAGTGCCACAGATCCGACTGAAGTCGAGGTCCCAGCCGTGGTCGACTTGATCATGGAGTTGTTGGTCATCACTCCCGACTGGACAGTGCCATAGATTGCATATATCCTTAGGAAAGAGCTCCCATAGGATGAAGAAGAGGCTCGACAGATCGTCCATTGATCCAAAGCCTTTACTGTAATAAGAGGACAACTGTTTAGAGAAAGTGCAACTAGGGTCAGCCAGAAATGCATAACACCAGAAGAAGGCCGAGAGATCCTCCATGAATCCATTCGGGGACATGTGGTCACCATGCGTCCTCTCGGACCATTGTGGCTAAAGCATACCGAGCTGGATTTTATTGGCCACGAGCAAATGAAATGGCGAAAGATATAGTCGACAGATGTGAAGGCTGCCAGTTCTACTCCAATATGTCGCACAAACCTGCATCAGCCTGAAGACCATTCCACTCGTCTGGCCCTTTGCTGTTTGGGGATTGTACATGGTTGGTCCACTAAGGACTGGTAGGAGTGGCTTCACTCACATGCTTGTAGCAGTCGACAAGTTTACCAAATGGATCGAAGCCAAGCCTATTAAGAATCTTGAAGCTAGTACTGCTGTCAGCTTCATCGGAGAGTTGATTTTCAGATATGGGGTTCTGCATAGCATCATCACTGGCAACAGATCGAACTTCGATTCTGATGAGTGCAGAACCTTCTGCGCCTCACAAGGCACACGAGTCGACTATGCTTCAGTCGCCCATCCCCAGTCGAATGGACAAGCAGAAAGAGCAAATTGCCTGATTCTCAAAGGACTAAAACCCCGACTGATGCGAGATCTCAAGCACGCAGCGGGCGCCTGGGTTGATGAACTTCCATCAGTTCTCTGGGGATTGAGGACAACTCCCAATCGGTCGACTGGCCGAACTCCATTCTTCTTGGTCTATGGGGCTGAAGCTGTTCTACCAAGTGACTTGCTTCATAATGCACCACGAGTTGAGCTATTCTCTGAAGAGGAAGTAGAACAAGCTCGGCAAGACGCAGTCGACCTCCTAGAGGAGGAAAGAGAGATGGCCTTGATCCGGTCGACCATTTATCAGCAAGACTTGCGTCGATTCCACGCTAGAGGCGTGAAGGGTCGAGCCTTTCAAGAGGGAGACTTGGTTCTTCGAGTGGATCAGCAGAGACCACACAAGCTTGCCCCAGCTTGGGAAGGTCCCTTCATTGTCACTAGAGTGCTCCACAATGGAGCATACCACCTTTACAGTGCCGAGCATAAGAAGGACGAGCCATGGGCTTGGAATGCGGAGCTTCTCCGCCCCTTTTTTACTTAAGTACTCGTTCGAATAAAATGTAATAAGAAATACATTTGTAATTTGTTTATCAAAGACAAGAGCTTTACAGTCCTCTTGAACATTGTTGTTGCTTTTATTTGCGTCTGAAATCCCCCAGTGGGTGACTTAGCTGCGAATCCGTTTCGCCTAAGTTCCAAAGAAAATCCTACCGAGTGGTGAGCAAGCCTCTCACTCGGAGGCTTAGCTGCGAATCCGTTTTGCCTAAGTTCAAAAGAAAATCCTACCGAGTGGTGAGCAAGCCTCTCACTCGGGGGCTTAGCTGCAGTCCAGTACTCGCCTAAGTTTGTAAAATCCTACCGAGTGGTAAGCAACCCTCTCACTCAGAGGCTTAGCTGCAGTCCAGTACTCGCCTAAGTTTAAAAAAAATCCTACCGAGTGGTGAGCAAGCCTCTCACTCGGGGGCTTAGCTGCAGTCCAGTACTCGCCTAAGTTTGTAAAATCCTACCGAGTGGTGAGAAACCCTCTCACTCAGAGGCTTAGCTGCAGTCCAGTACTCGCCTAAGTTTAAAAAAATCCCACCGAGTGGTGAGCAAGCCTCTCACTCGGGGGCTTAGCTGCAATCCAGTACTTGCCTAAGTTTAAAAAAATCCTACCGAGTGGTGAGCAAGCCTCTCACTCGGGGGCTTAGTTGTAGTCCAGTACTCGCCTAAGTCTGTAAAATCCTACCGAGTGGTGAGAAACCCTCTCACTCGGAGGCTTAGCTGCAGTCCAGTACTCGCCTAAGTTTAAAAAAATCCTACCGAGTGGTGAGCAAGCCTCTCACTCGGGGGCTTAGCTGCAATCCAGTACTTGCCTAAGTTTAAAAAAATCCTACCGAGTGGTGAGCAAGCCTCTCACTCGGGGGCTTAGCTGCAATCCAATACTCGCCTAAGTTTGTAAAATCCTACCGAGTGGTGAGCAACCCTCTCACTCAGGGGCTTAGCTGCAGTCCAGTACTTGCCTAAGTTTGTAAAATCCTACTGAGTGGTGAGCAACCCTCTCACTCGGAGGCTTAGCTGCAGTCCAGTACTCGCCTAAGTTTAAAAAATCCTACCGAGTGGTGAGCAAGCCTCTCACTCGGAGGCTTAGCTGCAGTCCAGTACTCGCCTAAGTTTGTAAAATCCTACCGAGTGGTGAGCAACCCTCTCACTCGGGGGCTTAGCTGCATTCCAGTACTCGCCAAAGTTTGTGAAATCCTACCGAGTGGTGAGCAACCCTCCCACTCGGGGGCTTAGCTGCAGTCCAGTACTCGCCTCAGTCTAAAAAATCCTACCAAGTGGTGAGCAACCCTCCCAATCGGAGGCCTAGCTGCAGTCCAGTACTCTCCTAAGGTTTAAAGTCTGTCCCTATCCGCAAGGATGAAGAGGTGCAGGTCGACCGCGGCCCTCTTCTGTGAGATACACCACAAGTACAACGTACGCTCCATATCCATCCGCAGGAACGACGAGGGGCAGGTCGACCGCGGCCCTCTTCTCCGAGCTACGCCACAAATACAACGTACGATCCATCCCTATCTGCAAGGACGACGAGATGCAGGTCGACTGCGACCTCTTTCTCCGAGCTACGCCACAAATACAACGTGCGCCCCATCCTTGTCTGCAAGGACCACGAGGCGCAAGTCGATTGAACTCTCCACTTCAGGGCTACATCCCAAAGAGCAAATTCCATGCGAAGGCAAATGCAAACATATTCAGAAATAAACCAAGTTCAGATAGATCCTAAAAATTCTAGGCGACGAATCAAAAGTATTCGAGCATCAAGCCTGAAGGAGTTTAATGGTTATAGCAAACACTCGGCATCCCGAGGTAAATTTAAGGCAAGTTTAAATCTCAAAGTCTGTTCATTCGGCAGGTTCAACGAATTCGTCCAAGTCGATTCCATCTGCAATCCGAGTGGCGGTAGCTATGAAAGTCTCCATAAAGGACTGGAAATCATGCCTTTTGGTGTTGGCGACCTTGATCGCCGCCAGCTTGTCTTCGCGAGCTTCCTTGCAGTGGAATCTTACCAAGGACAACGCCACGTCAGCACTACACCGGGCAGAGGACTTCTTCCATTCTTGCACTCGACCTGGGACCTCGTTGAGGCGAGCCAGCGGAGACTCGAGGTCACTTTGAAGCGTCGCCCTTGGCCAGAGTGATGAGTCGATCCGTGAAACTGCCACCTTCAGATGAGCGAGGTAACTTGTCACACTGGCAACACGAGATTCCAGTCAAAGCACATTCATGGCAGCCTCGTCGCCGACTGGAGAAGCAATAGGGTCCAAATCCGTCTCGATCCGTCCAGTTTTCTCGTCAAAGTTTTGGCAGAATTCTGCAGTCAAAGAGTTAGTGAGTCGACTGGATAGGATTAACTCGCAAGCAGTAAAGCAGTCGGATTAAAAGGAGTAACTTCCAGCATAAGATAGAGCTTCTTGGCAAGAGTTCTCAGATAAGCTTCCACGTCATTTCTCTTGCGAGTCGCGGATTCCAGCTTCTCATTCAGAGCCATCTTATCCTTCTTCAGACGAGTTACCTCTCGGTTGGATTCAGTGAGAGAGGATTTCAGCTTGCTTACTTCTTCTTCCAGCACTCCGACCGAAGCCAGCTTCTGGTCTGCAAGGGCAGTCTTATCTTGAACCTCCTTCTGCGCAGCTGCAAGGTCCGAGACCTTCTTTTCCAGAGCCAACCTCATTTTCTCTCCAAAATAAGCAATCGGATCAAGAAAGAGATCAAAGAAATATTTTAAAAGGACGATCGACGTGAACAGTCGACAGGCAGTTACCTTCCATACCAGCAGCTTCATCTTGACCTTTCTTCAACTTTTGTTGGGCCAGCTCCAATTCAAGGTTAACTTGCCTCTGCTTCTCCTCAAATTCGTCGAACTTAGAAATGAGAGTACAAGATTTCTGCAGAAGGCAAAAGACATGTCAATCAACAAGATCAAAGATTATTTACTTCTGAGTGAATAAAACTTAAAAGTTTGCTCAGACCCCAGCCGACTGCCCACAGTGGACCGCTGTCTCGGGGACTACACCCAGCGGGTGCACTTGGCGTGCCCCCACTGATTCAGACCCCACTCGACCGGTCCGCCCGGGTCGAGTATAAAAAAAAGTTTGCTCAGACCCCAGCCGACTGCCCGCAGTCGACCGCGGTCTCGGGGACTACACCCAGTAGGTGCACTTGACGTGCCCCCACTGGTTCAGATCCCATTCGACCGGTCAGCCCGGGTCGAGTGGAAGAAAAGAAAGTAAAAAGTACTCAGATCCCAGTCGACTGCCCGCAGTTGACTGTGGTCTCGAGGACTACACCTAGGGGGTGCACTTAGCATGCCCCCACCGGTTCAGATCCCACTCGCCCAGGCCGAGTGGAAGAGCGCAAATACCAAAGACAACAAAACATCCGGTGGGTGTACAGATTCGACGCAAAACAATAAGAGATTGTATGAAAGAAAATATTTCAGGTAGCATATCCTAATAGAACAAGGTCAGTCGAAAGCCAACTTACCAGGACATTGGCCCGAAGAGCCGCGCTGGCATCGTAAGCAGCCTGGCTGTTCTCGTGCACCGTCTTCATCCGCTCCATCATCACGTTAGCCTGACGGATGGCCTCCACAGCCGCGTCCGACTGGCTTTCCGGAACATGGTATTTGGTGAAGAAGGGGGCAGACGACCCAGGTGTGGCAGCTTGGAGCTCCAAAGCGTGAGGTTGGACGACTGAAGGAAACACCGATACAATCTTCGGTGCAGGGCGCTCACTCAACAATGGGACAACAAAAGTTACAGAGGCCCCACCTGCGTCTTCAGATTGCTGGACGGTTAGTGTTGTCATCGGTCCCTGCTGAGACGTCTTGCCAGCTGCTACTTTTTTGTTCTTTCTGGGCCTCGGGGCCACATCTTCATCATCATCCGGAAGCTCGATAACATTGGGTGGGGCTGCAAATAAATCAGCCGACCCCAAGTGAATCGCCAGAATTTGATCGACCAAATGATCAAGAATAAGATCATGGGAATTTTACCTGGGTTGGAGGTAACCGCGTCTTCCATTTCCTCGTCTCGGTATTGGCGGGAAGAAGTTCCAGAGGTAGCAGCACTGCAAATGTCAACTTTCAGTCGGTTATGTTCTGTTGCTCGAGTCGACCAAAAGATTGGGTCAGATGATTACCCGGAGATGGTGGGAATGGTCACTTTGATTCTGGGCAAATCCTTCAGTGGTTTGGAGGATGTGGCCTTCAATAGCTTCGACGCAGGAGGCGGCACAGTCTTGAGCTGTTTCGGTCCCTTCTCAGTCGGCACCGGAGAAGACGTCCGAGGGTGGTTTGAAGACTGCCCGTTCGGTGCGGCCACCAGATCAAGGGTGTTTTCCGGGTCGTGAACGTGCTTGGACCTCCTTTCTCTGTGTGGAGGCGAGTCGACCTCTTCTTCGTCACTCGGGTCGTCGCTCTCCTCGTCCTCCTCTGCATCCGAGTGACACTCGCCACTCTCGCCCCCGCTCGCCCCTTCCTCGACATTTTGCTCCTGCACTCCATTGGGCATCGTGTACATATCAATAAGAGCCTGAAAAGACAATGAACAAAATAAATACAGTCGACCGTCAACAAGATGTTACATAGTGAATCAAGAAGATACTCGACAAAGCAGAATCGTACCTATTCCGGCTGGCGCAAATGGTCGAATGGAACCACCCTCCTGGACCCCCGGGGATTATCCTTGTTGCTGGTAATACCTCTCAGCCACTTCTCCACTGTGTCCTCGCTAACATCCTCCGGGTGGATCCGAGTGGAATCCTCGAGTCCCGAGTACATCCACAT
>NW_024111839.1:0-26421 GCF_003073215.2 Triticum urartu | reverse complement strand
GGCGGTGTAGGCAAGGTGCGGCGGCGGCGCTAGGGCACAAGGGCGGCGGCGCGGTGGAGGGGTGGCGCGGCGGCGGTGTAGGGCGCTGGGTGGGGTGCGGTGGAGGGCTTGGGGTTTGATTTGATGGGTTTAGAGGGGGGGTGTTGGGGTATTTATATTGGGGAGAGGATGGGGTTTCTTGGGGTAGGGGACAAGAAATAGAGTAGGAATAGGAATAGGAAAACGAAACAAAGGAAAGGGGAGGGGGCTACCGACCTAAGTCCCGCTGGTACTCGGCCATCGAGCAAAGAGGCGGCGGCGGCCTCGCCTGCCTGGCGCCTGGCGCGCGCGCAGGGGCTGGCGGCTGGCCTGGCCGGCCGGCTGGGCCTTGGCCCAGGCGGGCGCTGGCCTTTTTTTAAAATCGGTTACGCGCGCAGAAAAACACAGAAAAGAAAATCTAAACGGGCTCCAAAATTTCTAAAGTAAATTTTCCCCGACTCCTAAAAATAAGTCGAACAAAATGAACTTTACTCCGGACCTAAAATGCAATTTTCGAAAACGCGCATTTTTCCCTATCCAAATAAAATGCAAATAAAACTCCGACAAACAACATTTGATCTATTCATTAGATCTTCATTTTTCCTAAGTTTGGGAAAGTCATATTATTACCTCTCTCATATATTTTTGATATTGGAAAATAATTGAAGATGAAATAAATAAATCAAATGATCCTCTTTTCAAAATTTGAGAAAACTCTCTAATATGAAAATAACGAAATCTCCAACTCTCTCCGAGGGTCCTTGAGTTGCGTGAAATTTCTAGGATCAACCAAAATGCATGAAAATATGATATGCATGATGATCTAATGTATAACATTCCAAATTGAAAATTTGGGATGTTACAAACCTACCCCCTTAAGATGAATCTCGCCCTCGAGATTCGGGTTGGCTAGAAAATAGGTGAGGGTGGTCCTTGAGCAAATCTTCTTCTCTTTCCCAGGTGGCTTCATCCTCTGAGTGGTGGTTCCACTGAACTTTGCAAAACTTGATAACCTTTCTGCGAGTAACTCTGCTGGCAAAATCGAGAATCTTGACTGGCTTCTCCTCATATGTTAGGTCATCCTTTAACTGAATCGCTTCAAGCGGTACTGTATCTCTTAGCGGTACCTCCGCCATTTCGGCATGACATTTCTTCAGCTGAGAAACCTGGAATACATCATGAACTCCTGACAGTCCCTCTGGTAATTCCAACTTATAAGCGACTTCTCCCATACGTTGCAAGATCTTGTATGGTCCAACGAAACGCGGTGCTAACTTTCCCTTAACTCCAAAGCGCTTAACTCCTCGAAGTGGGGATACTCGGAGATAAACTCTGTCTCCGGTTTCGTAGACTGTCTCCTTGCGTTTAGAATCTGCGTAGCTCTTCTGCCTGGACTGGGCTATCTTGAGCCTATCGCGAATCAACTTAACTTTCCGTTCAGACTCCTTAATCAAATCTGGTCCAAAGAATTGACGGTCTCCAACTTCGTCCCATGACAACGGTGTCCTGCACCTCCTTCCGTATAAAGATTCGAAAGGTGCCATCTTCGAACTGGTCTGATAGCTGTTGTTATAAGAAAACTCCGCATATGGCAAGTTATCGTCCCAGCTAGATCCATAATCTAGTGCACAAGCTCTCAGCATATCTTCCAAAATCTGATTGACTCTCTCGGTCTGTCCATCTGTCTGCGGATGAAAAGCTGTGCTGAACTCTAGTCTCGTTCCTAAAGTTTCATGCAACTGATTCCAAAACTTTGAGGTAAATTGGGTTCCTCTATCTGATACGATACTCCTCGGAACTCCATGCAAACAAATGATCCTAGTCATGTATATCTTTGCCAACTTAGCACTGGTGTAAGTGGTCTTAACTGGAATAAAATGTGCTACCTTTGTCAAACGATCAACTACTACCCATATCGAGTCATAGCCTGCTTTTGTCCTGGGTAGTCCGGTGATAAAATCCATGCCTATCTTATCCCACTTCCATTCGGGTATCGGCAATGGTTGTAGCAATCCTGCTGGCTTCTGATGTTCTGCCTTTACTCTCTGACATACGTCACAAACTGCTACATATGCTGCAATATCCTTCTTCATTCCGGTCCACCAGAATGTTTCCTTCAAATCCAAATACATCTTGGTATTCCCTGGGTGAATCGAATATGGTGAATCATGTGCCTCTTGCAAAATCAACTTCCTGATCTCCGGGTCATTGGGCACATAAACACGGTCCTCAAACCATAGGGTATCGTGCTCATCCTCACGAAATCCCTTTGCTTTTCCTTCGCTCAATTTCTCTTTTATAGCAGCAATCTCCTTGTTAGACTTCTGGGCTTCTCTGATCTTATCCATCAATGTTGACTGAATCTCCAATGCTGCTACATAGCCTCT
This sequence comes from Triticum urartu, assembly GCF_003073215.2. Lineage (NCBI taxonomy): Eukaryota > Viridiplantae > Streptophyta > Magnoliopsida > Poales > Poaceae > Triticum > Triticum urartu. Next base: position 24,016 of record NW_024111839.1, on the reverse strand, counting down.
CGGAACTATTTCCAAACATAGCTCACGAAGGTTTTCTGCTAACTCCTTTGGTACTTTCCCCGTCACTAGGGTGTTGACATGGCTCTTACGGCTCAATGCGTCAGCTACTACATTAGATTTTCCGGGATGGTAATGCAATCTCATGTCATAATCCTTGATGAGTTCCAACCATCTCCGTTGTCGGAGGTTCAACTCCTTCTGCGTGAAAATGTACTTCAAACTCTTGTGATCCGTGTACACCTCACAATGATTTCCAATGAGGAAATGTCTCCACGTCTTCAATGCATGCACTACGGCTGCTAACTCCAAATCATGCGTGGCATAATTTAACTCATGAGGCTTCAGTTGTCGTGAAGCATACGAAACAACTCTTCCTTCCTGCATAAGCACTGCTCCAAGTCCTTGACGTGAAGCGTCGCAATACACCTCATAATCCTTGGTCTGATCTGGCAAAATCAATACTGGTGAGGTAACCAAACATTTCTTCAACTCCTGGAAACTAGCCTCACACTCCTCAGTCCATTTGAACTTAGTATCCTTCTTCAACAATTCCGTCATAGGCTTTGCAATCTTTGAAAAGTTCTCAATGAATCTCCGGTAGTATCCTGCGAGTCCAAGAAAACTTCGGATCTCTCCAACCGTTGTTGGTGCTTCCCATTCGGTTACGGTCTCAACCTTTGTGGGGTCAACTGCTATACCTTCTCCGGATATAACGTGTCCGAGGAATCCAACTTCCTTCAACCAAAACTCACATTTGCTGAATTTGGCGTATAACTGATGTTCCCTTAGTTTCTCCAAAACCAAACGCAAATGTTCCTTATGCTCCTCTTCATTCTTTGAATAAACCAGGATGTCATCAATGAACACTACGACGAACTTATCCAAAAACTCCATAAACACTTTGTTCATCAGGTTCATAAAATAGGCAGGTGCGTTAGTCAATCCAAATGACATAACGGTATACTCATACAGTCCATATCTCGTGGTGAATGCTGTCTTAGGTATGTCCTGCTCCCGAATCTTCAACTGATGGTACCCTGATCGCAAATCGATCTTGGAAAACACTTTAGCTCCTTGCAAACGATCAAACAGATCATTGATCATTGGCAGTGGGTACTTGTTCTTGATGGTTACTTCATTCAATCCCCGGTAATCTACAACCATCCTTAATGATCCATCCTTCTTTTCCACTAGAAGTACGGGTGATCCCCAAGGCGAGGAACTTGGGCGAATGTAACCTTTATCCAATAACTCCTTAATCTGATTCTTAATTTCCACCAAATCCTTTGCTGGCATCCGGTACGGTCGCTTCGATATTGGGCCTGTACATGGCAATAACTCAATCAAAAACTCGATGTCTCTATCCGGTGGCATGCCTGGTAATTCCTCAGGAAATACATCAGGAAAATCCTTCACCACTGGTACTTCCTCTTGCACAACTCCTGTTAGGCAGTTTACTTGTGTCCTGTTTGGCACATGCCGGGATACGTACTTGATCCTTCTTCCTTCTGGTGTGGTAAGCAAAATTGTCTTACTAGCGCAATCGATGTTTCCTCCATACATCGACAGCCAATCCATACCAAGAATCACATCCAGACCTTGGGACTCCAGAATAATTAAATCCGTTGGGAATACATGCCTTCCTATACTTAATGGTACTTGGAAAGATCCTTGTCTGGCCATGTATTCTGCTCCTGGCGAGCTTACTAGCATAGGTGTTTTAAGAATCCTAGTGGGCAGGCTATACTTTTCCACAAATCCCCTTGATATGTATGAATGCGATGCACCAGTATCAAAAAGAACGAGTGCGGTAAATGACTTAACCAAAAACTTACCGATTACTGCATCAGGCTGATCTTCAACCTCCTCCACATTAACGTGGTTCACCTGTCCCCTATTGAAAGGGTTTGGCTTCTTCCCAGAGCTTCCATTGCCATTTCCATTCTGGCCTTTGGGACATTCATTGGCATAATGTCCGGTCTTGGAACACTTGAAACAGGTGACTTGACTCAGGTCTCTCTTGGTTGGGGTTGATGCGGTGGTCCGGTTATGGCCGTTGCTTCCTCCATTCCCATTACCATTCTTGTGGCCATTATGGTTGTGCGAACTACCTCCTCCATGGGTATGCTGAAACTGAAATCCCGGTTTAGGGGCAAAACGGGGCATCTGCTGGGCTCCAGAGTTATACTTCCCCTGTCCATATTTCCTCTTGCGGTTCTCAATCTGCTGTTGCTTCCCTTCAATCATGATGGCACGATCTACCAACTCCTGGTAGTTGTTGAAACTTGCTACCATCAACTTCATGCTTAGTTCATCGTTCAGTCCTTCCAGAAACTTCTCCTGCTTAGCAGCATCCATAGCAACGTCATCTGGGGCATAACGTGCTAACTTGCTGAAGTCGTCAACGTACTGGCCAACTGTCCTTCCTCCTTGGCGTAAGTTGCAAAACTCACGCTTCTTTATGGCCATGGCTCCTGCTGAAACATGGGCAGTGCGGAAAGCTTGCTGAAACTGATCCCATGTGACAGTGTCAACTGGGTAAGTGGCTGTGAAATTCTCCCACCATGCTGCCGCGGGTCCGTCAAGCTGGTGTGCGGCAAACTTCACTTTCTCACCATCCGTGCATCCTGCAGTGGTCAACTCCCTTCCTATCTTGCGGAGCCAATCGTCTGCTACTATTGGCTCGGTGCTACTGGAAAACACCGGCGGGTTCAGCCTAAGGAAACGGGCTAAGTGGTCAACAGGTGGTGGTGGTGGTGGGTTGTTGTTGTTGTTCTGCTGGTTCTGAACTAACATCTGCATCAATTGATTCTGCTGCTGGATCAACTGAGTGAGCTCCGGTGGGAATCCATTGTCACGTCTCGGAGGCATCTGAGGGTTTAGAAAAGACGAGAATTAAGAATAGAGTGAGGTCTAAAGGGAAAACACTACCCCAATGCACATGAGCAAATGCACACAAAATCACTTCATTCAATCAAACAAGGGCTTACAAACGGTCTAAAACTATCGCAAAAGTGTTCGACTATAATGTTTACATGGGGGGATACTACTACTATATGGTGGTCATCTAGAAATTTGAACCGATGGAAGAATCCATGATATCTGCTCCAGCTTCGTCTTCAAAGTCGGGTTCACTTGGATCCGCATCGGTGTCGTCGATGATGATGTAGTTGTTCGGACATGCGACGTACTCGTCCCCCTCCTTGGTTGCTAACTTCCTCTTGAGTTCTTCAATCTCCTGCTTAAGATCGCCATTGTGTCTCGCTAGAGCTACAATCTCGTCCATGTAGTCCTTGCGTGTAGACTTCAGTTCTCCTTCTAGCTCGATGATCCTTGCCTTTGCATTCTTCAACTCTATCATGTCATTGCACATCTGGTTCTCGTGGCGTCGAATGTGCTGGTTTAACTCCTGGATGAAAGATGCAATGGATCTATCCTTCTTGGTGCTGACTAACTCCCATTGTTCATCTCGGCGTCCGCAAATCTGGTAGATAGTGTCCTTGAGGTCTTCTTGGTAAACTTCTCCAATGCGTCCTATGGTGATATGAGCTGCCATGCTCCTTCCCAGACTCCAGGTTGGTGCATTGAAAACACTATCTATAGGCTTCGTGATTGGCGCGAATGTCCTTCCCGGAACGTGAGCTTGAATCTTCCAGCGCTCCTCTTCAGGCAGAGTGGCGTTGAAGGTTCCCGTGAAGCTTGGTAATCCAATGTTCAGGTACTTGGTGACTTCCTTCAGGTGAAATCCAAATGGTGTGCCTTCATCCGGTTGAGCGTACTTAATCTTCGCGTGCGTCATCCTAAAGAGTAGAAAAGATGAGGAGTTCGAAAATGAGAAGAGAATGGTGATCTATGGCTTTAACTTAGTGGTCGTGTCCTATAGTCAGCGTGTGCTCTGATACTATCTCTGTTGCGACCCGACCCGAATGGATCAAGCGCTCTGTGCTCAGGTGTCATCCCTGGATCAGTAATGCTGACACCACACAGTACATCGAAGGATTTATAGCAGAGTGGCAATCACACACTTATTACATCGTTGTCTCAAAAGGGAACTTATTACAATAAATAAGGCTTAAGGCCATCTAGTGTCGATAACAGCGGAAGACTTGGAAGATAAATGGGTCCATCAACTCCAGCGGCATCACTGAGTATAGAACCACGACCTAAAAGGCACCTTACTCATCGTCTGAAAAGTCTGCAACATGAAAGTTGCAGCCCGAAAACGGGTCAGCACATGGAATATGCTGGCAATGTAACACATAGAGAGTAATGGAATGCAACAGCTATACTATATGCATATATGGCTGGTGGAAAGCTCTATGGTTACAGTTTTGCGTAAAGCCAGTTTTTCCCTACTGCAAAGGAATAAATTTATTTAACTATCATGGTGGTTGTGAAACATCGAGAATGGTTGACAGCATTCTCAATCCCAATTAAAAGTAATTAAAAACCCAACAACATTAATTAGAAGTAACATGTTGAGATTCACATGATATTCAAGTACTAGATACTCAAGATGTCCATAACCGGGGACACGGCTAATCATGATTAGTTTGTACACTCTGCAGAGGTTTGTGCACTTTTCCCCACATGACTCGATCGCCTCCGTTTGTTTTCTCGCACTACATGGTGTTTGAGAAACGGATGACCGAGACATAGTCTTTCAGAAGCACTAGCACCTTACATGTGGGGTAGACCGGTACACCTACATCCCCTACATCTGCTAGTCTACCCCGTAAGAGTTCGCACAACTTAGTCAACTATGCCAGAGCCCATAGTAGCATGTGGCTGCACACGGAAGTTTCTAGCATGAATTATCTTATGATCCCTTTGAGCCTGGGTGGCGGTCCAAAAAAAACAGGCAAGTCCTGATAGACATCAGGTGCCTCAATCCACCTAGATGTGTGTTTAAGTTGCCACCTTAGATAAACCATTAAAATTATCAACTCACATCTGTCATGGATATCACTCACCCAATCCACGTCTACTAGCATAGCATGGCATAATAAGCAAACGTAGAAGTAACTCCCAAAGGTTTCATAATAATACAGGTGATAGGTACTACCTCATCTACTTCCCATCCCACAATTTAATTAGATCCTAATCATGCAATGTGAGAGGATTGACCTAATGCAATAAAACATGGGTTGTAGAAAAGGTATGATCAAAGTGTTACTTGCCTTGCTGATGATCCGCGAGACCTAGGGTTTCGAAGTAATAAGCGGCGCAATCCGGGTGATCTATCGCAGACAAACAACAAGAACACAATAAGTACTCATCTAATGCACAGGTAAAACTCGAACAAGAGAACGAACCAGATAGTTCAACTTAAGAACTCTGGTTGCAAAGAAAGAACGAACCGAACAAAGAAACGGAAAACAAACGGCGGAAGAAAACAACTCGGTTCTAGCAAGTTGAAACTAGGTCAAATTTTACTGTAGCAAAAACTTGTTTAAGTTGATTGGACGGAACAGCGGTTTCGAAACGAAACTCCAGGCGCTTGAAACACCTGATTCCAATAAACGAGCGAGAAGATAAACTAGAACGAAGATCGGATCTGAGATCACGATCACGGAAAAGACGCAGAATAAATCCGGCAGAAAGAAAAGAAGCACGGTTGAACGAACGGTCGTTCGTTAACCTAGAAGAATCCGGTGATCACGTTCGTTAGGACGAACGGTCCGGCGAACAGTCCAAAGACAACTAAATCGGAAAAGAAAACGAATCCGATCTAGGGTTTCGGGAAAAGAAAACCGAACGAAAAACCGATCTAGAAAACAGGAACGGTTTAGAGAAGAACCGGAAAGAAAACGAATTGGAAGAGAAGAAAAGAATCGGAACGATTAGAAGAAAACGATCCGAGGAAAAGAGACGCGGGGCAACCTCCGGCGAGGTCTCCGGCGAGGGGCTCCGGCGGCGTGGGCAAGGTGCGGCGGCGGCATGGGCAAGGTGCGGCGGCGGTGTAGGCAAGGTGCGGCGGCGGCGCTAGGGCACAAGGGCGGCGGCGCGGTGGAGGGGTGGCGCGGCGGCGGTGTAGGGCGCTGGGTGGGGTGCGGTGGAGGGCTTGGGGTTTGATTTGATGGGTTTAGAGGGGGGGTGTTGGGGTATTTATATTGGGGAGAGGAGGGGGTTTCTTGGGGTAGGGGACAAGAAATAGAGTAGGAATAGGAATAGGAAAACGAAACAAAGGAAAGGGGAGGGGGCTACCGACCTAAGTCCCGCTGGGACTCGGCCATCGAGCGAAGAGGCGGCGGCGGCCTCGCCTGCCTGGCGCCTGGCGCGCGCGCAGGGGCTGGCGGCTGGCCTGGCCGGCCGGCTGGGCCTTGGCCCAGGCGGGCGCTGGCCTTTTTTTTTAAAACGGTTACGCGCGCAGAAAAACACAGAAAAGAAAATCTAAACGGGCTCCAAAATTTCTAAAGTAAATTTTCCCCGACTCCTAAAAATAAGTCGAACAAAATGAACTTTACTCCGGACCTAAAATGCAATTTTCGAAAACGCGCATTTTTCCCTATGCAAATAAAATGCAAATAAAACTCCGACAAACAACATTTGATCTATTCATTAGATCTTCATTTTTCCTAAGTTTGGGAAAGTCATATTATTCCCTCTCTCATATATTTTTGATATTGGAAAATAATTGAAGATGAAATAAATAAATCAAATGATCCTCTTTTCAAAATTTGAGAAAACTCTCAAATATGAAAATAACGAAATCTCCAACTCTCTCCGAGGGTCCTTGAGTTGCGTGAAATTTCTTGGATCAACCAAAATGCATGAAAATATGATATGCATGATGATCTAATGTATAACATTCCAAACTGAAAATTTGGGATGTTACATCTTTGAACTGTTAAGAAGGAGATCAATATGCATGCATATTAGTTGTGTGAATAGACATCAATAGTGGTGTAAAAATTGTGAATAGTGTTCTGACAATCGATATCGTACCCACTCCTGTCTTTGAGATTTGCTCCTTTCGGACGCCATCATGCGAATGTTCTCGCAAACGTAGTATGCACATAGACCAATCCCCGGCGCCTGCTTCAGGGCCTTTACGAGAATGGAATTTGATCAGATAATAATTAATCAAGCATGATAATTAAAGAGATGGCAGCTAGCTAGTACTACTTAATTACTTACCTTGGGTCGATACATTTCAGATTTTGTTTCCATGGGCCTGGAGTGGCCCTGATGAACTTTGCCCAAGCCCTGCCCGCCGACAAAGAAAATGAATAAATGGGTTATTAAATAGTTGTTATCAGGAAATGATGAACTAATTAAATAGGCCGAGATATAGTTAATAATGATTGAAATTACCTGTTGACTATCCCCTTCACGATGGTGTAGTCACTTGCTTTCTTAAGTACTGAGTCTAGTACTTCAACTGTTCCTTCATCAACTTTAATGATTAACAAGATCCAGTGAAATCTGCATGCACACACGTTTGCATGTCTTAATTAAGCGGGCGTATGTAAGCAAAAACATGTAGCTAGCTAGTAAGAAAAAACAGAATTTGTAGTACAAGACAGTGTGACTCACTGGAAGTTGTAAGGAAGTAGTATATCTTCATTGTATTTGAGGTCCTTGAAACTCTAGCATGCTTTCCTCTACACTTTTTTCGTGATATGGATCTATTTTCCATGTGTATTCATTAATGGTATTTGGGTCAACGAACCCAATGCCATAGCGTCCACCTTTTTTCATTTCATAAATCTTCATCCTACATAATACCACAGAAAAGAATATAGTGAGGATAATTACAGGTAATGATTGATCAAAATGATCACTACAGCTAGCTTGAGACTTAAATTACAGAAAGAAATCACTTACATACAATAGCAATTGACGATAGATTTTTCGAGTGCGTCTTGATTGTATAGCTGAAATAGTTCTGAATACTCAACGGTCACAGCTTTCTCATGGTAGTAATGATCCTTCTTGACATTCACCATGAGGGACTCTCGATTGGAAATCTTGGTAATGTCCATGTACCATTGATGCAATTCATACATTCTCGTTGGGAGCTTATTGACCTCCTCTGGCTCGACCAAAGGTTGGTCCCGGGCATATTTCCGTTTTATTTCCTCCTCTCTAGTCGGAGACATGGGCTCGATATCGAGGAGTTGTCCAACAATGATCCCGATTGTTTCAGCCTGCGCAATATGCTCCTCGGTTATTACCACATCGCCCACCCCGGGAACATTAACGGTTTTCCCACAATAATATTGGGCGCGCCTACTCTCATGTGTTGTTGGCACAACAAGCAGGGGGATTGATTGCGCCGCCTGTTCTCCCAGCCGGGGAACGGTTTTACCGCTCCTTTTGCCAGCTGATTTGCTCGAGCTTGAGCTCGCCTCTTTCTGTAGACGTGCTCGATTTAACTTCTTGATGTGGCGCTCATAGTCTATGTCAACAGGCTTGGGAGCTGGTGCTCTAGCCATACGAATGAAGTGGTCAATCTTTTCAATAGGCACTTTCTCCCTTGGCGGCGGTGGCGGTTTCGGTGCAAAATGGGCTTCCACCTCGGCCTTCGATATGGCTACGTTTTCCTCCTTGGACTTGTCGTAAGGCCTCTGCGGAAGAGGCGCGAGGCTTGGACCATATTGAAATCGCTTGCCTCCGCCTGTACCTCTGGTACTACCTCGACTTGTACCACTTCGCACCATAGCTGAGGCGGCTCTCTTCCGTGATTGCTGAGGCGGCGAAGACGGCTGATGTGGCTGAGTTGGAGGAGGAGTGGCCTGAAGCTGTGCCAGACTTGGAGGAGGAGTGGCCTGAAGCTATGCCAGACTTGGAGGAGGAGTGTCCTGAAGCTGTGCCAGACTTGGAGGAGGAGTGGCCTGACGCTTTGCCGGACTTGGAGGAGGAGGAGTGGCCTGAAGCTATGCCGGACTTGGAGGAGGAGTGGCCTGACGCGTTGGTGGACTTGGATGTAACGCCCCAAGACCGATGTGCCAGGTGTCTTCCAATTATTCGCTGTTGTTGCCATGTCTTTCGTTTGCATGTTGCATCTTGTCATGTCATCATGTCCATTGCATCATCATGTTTTCAAAACTTGCATCCGTCCGGGTTCCCAGTTCCGTCCATCGTCCGTTCTGAGCCCAGACACACTTGCACGCGCCCGCGGCATGTCCGAGATAGTATTTTATAAGTGGCCGGAAAATGTTCTCGGAATGGGACGAGAGTTGGCGTGCGGTCTTGTTATAGTGTAGGTAGACCGTCTACCAAGTTTCATCGCAATCGGAGTTCGTTTGACGCCCCAATGATTAACTATAGTGGCAGTATAGCCAGTCTAACGTCGGACGTTTTCGGTCTCTGGAAACAGTCGCCGGGCCTCTCTCTCTTCTCCTCTCTCAGCTCGAGCCCTTCTGCACAGCCCACAAGTTCCAACCGACCCCTCGCGTGCGTGTCCGAAACTTCCCCGGACTGTTGCCACCGTTGTGTCCGGATCATCCCCAAACATCTACAAAACGTCTCCGTTTCTTATTTAGACTTTCCTAGCCGATCTATTCTCGACCGTCGGATTTTGATCGGATGATCCAACTCCCTTCTTTTCCATATATATATATATATATATAGTCTATCCCTAGTCCATTTTGGACAAACCCTATTTTCTAGGGATCCTCCTTGCGCCGCCACTCTCTCTGGTTCCCCTTGGGATCACTAGCTAACCAACCATCGCTCTTCTGCTCCTCCTCGACTCAATCCCCTAACACCGCCGCCATCTTCCCCTTGTTTTCAGCGCCACCCAATCAGCAGTGCAGCCCGCTCCTGTCCGATCCACCCAATCAATCCAGCCGCCACCGACCTCCTTCATCTCGTCCCAGCGTCGGACGTGGAGCCGCGACTCCCGCCGGACCTCCTCACTGCCCGAGGCTGCTTCCTCCCCGTGCCCTCGTTCCCGAGCTCCATCGAGAGGAGAGGATCCCCCGCAAGCCACTGCTCCACCCCGCTGTCCTCGTCGTTGACCCTCACAAGCGTCGCCCCGACCCAGGCCAGTGCCCGGCTTCCCTCTCCTTCCTTCTCCCCATCTTGCTTCTCCTCCTCCTCTCATGGCTCTCTCTTCCGTGGAGTGCAGGAACCCCGTCGCCCGTTGTTCGTCACCTTCCACCACGGATCCACGCAATCTCCGACCAGATCCAACTGGCACTCCGCCGCACTTGCCCGTTCCGGCCGGATCCCGGCAGCTAGGCCCCGTCCCCGGTCACCGGTGCCCTCGCCGGAGAGCCCCTGCTTCAAACCCTTGCTGTTGTTTCTGTTCCTTTAGAGAAGAGGACAGCAGCGCCTCGTCCCACTCCTGTTGACCATGCCCCGCCTGCATCGCGCCTCTCCCCATGCCCGGATCCGCCGCCGCACCGTCCTGGAGCCTCGCCAAGTCCCTGAAGCCGTCGCACCAAGTCCTCCTGCGGTCGCTCCCTCGTTTTCCTGCTCGAACTGCTGCTGCTTGCTTCGCATTGACCGCGCCTCCTCCCTTCGTCAGATCCAGCCAGCAGCGCCCTGCGTAAGGCCCAGCGCGCGAGCCGCTGCTCCACCGGCCAGGCCCAAGGCCTAGCGTGCCAGCCCCCCTTGTTCACCGTCAAACTAGGCCTGGCCCATGGTGAGAGTAGATCCAGCCCGACATGTTTTTTTTCCATAATATGTTTTTCCTTTTTTTTCAGAGAACGCAGATTTACAAAAAAGTCCCTAAACTTCATGCATATAATAACTTAATAACCGTGCATCGGATTTAAACAATTTATATATGAAATATGCTTAGTTTTTTTATCTAGTTTCATAATATGTCATTTTCATCCATGTTTAAAATGCTTAAGATGTTGTTTGTTTAAACTTGCTTAATTAACTTGCTAAAATGATTTATTTCATAACTAAATAACCGTAGCTCGGTTTCTAATAAGCTTTATATGTAAATGGGGTAGAATTTTGCCTAGTTTAACATGGTGGCATCACTTTGCATGTTTAACAACTATAAAATTTGATTTAGGGCAGAACAACACCAAACCTAATATATGCATATGGGGATTTACCGGAATTGTTGTTCGTTGCTTCCGGCCTCATTTAAACTTGACTAGATAGGTAGTTTTACTTTGCTTCACCCTCTTGCCATGCTAACAACATTTAATCTTGTTGGGTACATAAACGAGATTGAACTAAGTAACTCGAATGTGGTGTTCCATCAATATGCATCCCGTTGCATATTGAGCTCCACTTAATTTGTAGGATTGCTTGTGCATTTTGCCATGCCATGCCATGCCTCTTTAAACCGGACATGCATCATACTTGATTGTGCATCATGCCATGCTTATGTGATGATTGTTTACTATGTTGTTTGCTTTCTTTCCAGTGTTGCTTCTTCAGGTTGGTTCCGATAACGTCGTGTTTGTGAGGACCGTTCGACTACGTCCGTTTGTCTTCTTCATGGACTCGTTCTTCTTCCTTGCGGGATTTCAGGCAAGATGACCATACCCTCGAAATCACTTCTATCTTTGCTTGCTAGTTGCCCGCTCTTTTGCTATGCCTATGTTGCGATACCTACCACTTGCTTATCATGCCTCCCATATTGTTGAACCAAGCCTCTAACCCACCTTGTCCTAGCAAACCGTTGTTTGGCTACATTACCACTTTGCTCAACCCCTCTTATAGCGTTGTTAGTTGCAGGTGAAGATTAAAGGTTGTTCCTTGTTGGAACATGGAGATGTTGTTCCTTGTTGGAACATGGAGATGTTGTTCCTTGTTGGAACATGTTTACTTGTTGGGATATCACAACATCTCTTATTTAATTAATGCATCTATATACTTGGTAAAGGGTGGAAGGCTCGGCCTTATGCCTGGTGTTTTGTTCCACTCTTGCCGCCCTAGTTTCCGTCATATCGGTGTTATGTTCCCGGATTTTGCGTTCCTTACGCGGTTGGGTTATAATGGGAACCCCTTGACAGTTCGCCTTGAATAAAACTCCTCCAGCAATGCCCAACATTGGTTTTACCATTTGCCACCTAGCCTTTTCTTTCCCTTGGGTTCTGCAGACTCAAGGGTCATCATTATTTTAACCCCCCCGGGCTAGTGCTCCTCTGAGTGTTGGTCCAAACTAGAGCGCCGTGCAGCGCCTCCTCGGGGAAACTCGAGGTTTGGTTTTAGTTGTATGGAGCGCTCATCTGAGTGTGCCCTGAGAACGAGATATGTGCAGCTCCTATCGGGATTTGTCGGCACATTCGGGAGGTGTTGCTGGACTTGTTTTACCATTGTCGAGGATGTCTTGTAACCGGGATTCCGAGTCTGATCGGGCCTTCCCGCTAGAAGGAATATCCTTCATTGACCATGAGAGCTTGTGATGGGCTAAGTTGGAACACCCCTGCAGGGATTGAACTTTCGAAAGCCGTGCCCGCGGTTATGGGCAGATGGGAATTTGTTAATGTCCGGTTCTAGAAAACCTGAAGTTGACCTTAATTAAAACACATCAACTGCGTGTGTAACCGTGATGGTCTCTTTCCGGCGGAGTCCGGGAAGTGAACACGGTGTTGGAGTAATGCTTGACGTAGGTTGTTCTAGGATCACTTCTTGATCATAGTTGTTCGACCGTGCTTTTGCCTTCTCTTCTCGCTCTCATTTGCGTATGTTTAGCCACCATATATGCTAGTCGCTTGCTGCAGCTCCACCTCAAACCTTTTACCTTACCTATAAGATTAAATAGTCTTGATCGCGAGGGTGTGAGATTGCTGAGTCCCCGTGACTCACAGATACTTCCAAAACTAGCTTGCAGGTGCCGTTGAACCATGCAAATGATGCAACCAAGCTCAAGGAGGAGCTCGATGAAGATCTCGTTCTTTGTGTTGTTCCGTTTCCAGTTGATCAGTAGTGGAGCCCAGTCGGGACGATCGGGGATCTGTGTAGCACTTGGGGTAGTCTTCTTTTATTTTGGTTCCGTAGTTGGACCTTGTTTGTATCTGGATGATGTAATGCTTTATTCATGTATTGTGTGAAGTGGCAACTGTAAGCCAACTGTGTATCTTTTCCCTTATGCATTACATGGGTTGTGTGAAGATTACCTCACTTGCGACATTGCTTTCAATGCGGTTATGCCTCTAAGTCGTGCTTCGACACGTGGGAGATATAGCCGCATCGAGGGCGTAACATTGGAGGAGCGGGAGTCCACTGACTCGATGGCGGACTTCAACGAGGAGTCGGATGACGTGGTGTCGGTGGCCTTCGAAAGATGATGCAATCCTTTCTCCATAGGATGATACGATGGTTGGCCTCTCCCAGTGTGTGCTCATTGTCACCTCCAGGAATGTCAAGCTCTAGCCCCGAATATTGGTCCACCACCTCATCAACCAAGACACGAGCATAGCCCGCTGGAATCGGGTTGCAATGGAAGCTTGCCTCGGGGGGATTTGTAAAAGCAAGGGCGTCTGCCACCTTCATGGATATGTTCTTCATTTTGAAGTGTAGCTCGCAGTTAGTGTTCTCCATGATGTCATCCACTGGGTAGCTATCCAGCAATGCGTCACCCGGGGCGGAACCCACGCTGCTTCTCGGCATGGATGGGACGGTGCTATCCAATGGTGGATCATCCGCTAGCTGCTGAGACCCCCTTTGCTGGCTAAGTGAGTCGATCTGCTCCTGCTGTTGCTGGAATTTGACTGCCAAGTCCCCGTGCGTTGATTCTAGGCCTTGAAGGCGTTCATAGTCTAGCTTCCTATGCTCCTCCTCCATCTTCCTCTTCTTCTCCTCCGCAATCTTCTTTCTCGCACGGGTTCTGTAGTCGGCGTTCCAGTCCGAAAACCCCTCATACCATAGAATAGCGCCCATGCCTCATGTTCTTCCCGGGTGTTCAGGATTTCCCAAGGCACGCGTAAGCTCATCGTTCTCTCTGTTGGGCTCGAACAACCCCGATCGAGCCTCTTCTATTGCAACAAGTAGCTTATCTTCGGTTCCGTCCAGACATGCCTTCTTTGAAACTTTGCCTGTCTTCGGGTCCAACTCCCCCCATGCGCATAGAACCAAGTCCTGCACCTGGGGGGCCAGCTCAATGTTTCTGGAGTGGCACCTGCATCCAACATCTCTTTCTCAGACTTATCCCACTTAGGCCTTCCCACCGCATAGCCACCTGGCCCCAGCTTATGGAATTTATCCTTTTTTGCGGCATTGGCCTTGTTTATTCTCGACCGTTCCTTAGATAATTCTGAATCCTTGAATTTCACAAAATCGTCCCAATGAGCACTTTGCTTCTCTAGTGTTCCCTTGAATACTGGAGTCTTCCTTCCTCCGTTGACGTACTTGGCCCATTCACGAATCTTGTGGTTCTTGAATGCAACCGCCATCTTCCTAAGAGCAGCGTCCTTGACTTTCTCCACATCTGCATCTGTGAAATGATCTGGTAGGGTGAAATGTTCCATGAGCGTTTCCCAAAGCAGAAGTTTTTGTCTTTCATCGACAAAAGTAACTCATGGACGTGGCTTTGCTGGCTCTCTCCATTCTTGAAGGGAGATCGGGAGTTGGTCCTTCACAAGAACTCCGCACTGACGAATGAACTTGTCCGCAATCTTCTTAGGCGCTAATGGTTCGCCATTAGGTCTGATGGCCTCGATATTGTACTTTACGCCCTCCTTCAACTTTTTATTCGGGCCACATTTCCTGTTGCCTGAAGATTTGCTCGATCCGGATGGCTGAAAGAAGAAAGATCGATTCGTTAATATATCCTCAAGTCATTTAAAACATGTGATGATCACCAGATGCTTGCTTATATAAATATATATACCTTGCCGGTCTTTGTTGTTTCAATATCAACATTTTCTTCGTCATGTTCATAGTTCATGACTTCATCAATTCGGTCATCGCGATCGAATATCATATCACCCTCCCCGGTGTTCTTTAGATATTCGGAGCCGTCATAATCTTCTTCATTCTGATCATCATCTGGCCCGCGAGGATTGCGTATGATATTGAACAGGGCCTCTTCTCCCTCTCTTCCGGTATTGTCCGCCATAGGTTTTGTTTAACTAATCCAAAAGAAATATATTCAAATTACAATGCATGGATGCAATCAATTAATAAGGAAAAACTGAATCAATCATAGTACATAATAAGCATCATTGAATATAATCTCGAATACGCCGTCTCGAATAATAGATATAATATCGAATACATCATCTCGAATAATAGATATAATCTCGAATACATCATCTCGAATAATAGATATAATATCAAATACATCACTAGCTAGCTAGCTAGCAAGCTAATAAAGATCGAATACTACAGAGTAATCTAGGCCACTCGCAGTTCCTGAGGTGCGGGCGGTGGACACCCAAAGAGAAGGAATCATCACTGGATTATAGCTCGGGTGATCTCCCAAAAGAACCTGTCAGGTATTGGAGAACCTGACGTCCATACCAGCCATGTAGCGATGGACGTGCTCGTCCTCCTCCCTAACACGGCGACGTACCACCTCCGGCGGGGCCGGTTCCCTCCGCACCAAAAGTGGCCCACGCGAACGCCACCAAAGGAGATGAGGGTCGACAACGGGACCCGGGGCCGGGTTCCTCACCAAGCGTCGCACCCCTGAAGGTAGCACCTCCCAGTGCCAGCCCGGCGGAGCCCAGTCCCGGACATGGGTCCTCTGAAGCAGGACGTCGTCGCGAACGGGTCGACGGCGAGGATGCGGGCCGGGCATCGTCGACAACAAATAATATATGCCGCAAAAGTAAAGTAACATTTTTAAATGATGGACTGTGATTTCATATATGCAAATTCTAAATTTTATAACTAAAACTAACATTTCTAATATTTCTATAACTAAAACTAACATTTCTAATATTTCTATAACTAAAAAACATTTCTATATATAACTAACATTTCTATATAACTAACATTTCTAATATAACTAACATTTCTAATATTTCTATATAACTAACATTTCTATAACTAAAACTAACATTTCTAATAATTCTATAACTAAAAAATAGAAAGATTGCTAACAATTCTATAACAATGTGTGTGTGTGCGTGTGTGTGTGTGTGGTTGGCGGCCGGGGCAGGAGCTCACCGGCGAGGCGCGACGACGGTGGGCGGCGACGGGGATGGAGACGGCGACAGGGACGGGGCGGCGACGACGGGGACGGGGCGGAGACAACGGGGACGGGGACGGGCCGGGTGGGGACAACGGGAGGACAGGGCGGGGCGCGGCGATGGGGCGCGGCGCGGCGATGGGGACGACGGGGACGGGGACGGCGACGGACGGCGACGGGGACGGCGACGGACGGCGACGGTGACGGACGGCGACGGGGGCGGCGACGAGGGACGTCGGCGATGGGGCAGAGGAGAAAGAAGCAGGGAGAGATGAGAAACTGACCTGCTTCTTTCTCCTCTGCCCCCTTTAGTACCGGCTGGAGCCACCAACCGGTACTAAAGGTCTGTTTTGGCCAGGCGAAGTGGCGGGAACCGCACCCCCTTTAGTACTGGGTCGTGGCGCCAACCGGTACTAAAGGCGCCCCCTTTAGTACCGGTTGGAGCCACGACCCGGTACTAAAGGGTGTGCGCTGCCAGGCGAGGGGCGCAAAAGTTTAGTCCCACCTCGCTAGCCGAGGGGCACTCGCACCTGCTTATAAGCCCTGCCCGCACTGTTGTCTCGAGCTCCTCTCTTAAGCAGGCCTTCTGGGCCTACCTCTGCTGCGATGCCCTGTTGGGCCTACTGGGCTAGCGGGCCTGCATCCTGGCCCAACTAGAATTTGGGTTTCTAGTCGTATGCAGGCCGCTGTGGCCCAGTAGGTGGGCTTTTTTCTTATGTTTTTTGCTTTATTTATTTTTGTTTTATTTATTTTTGAGTTGTTTTTTGCTGTATTTAGAGTTTCTTTGTGAATATTTTTGCTTTAGGTACAAAAAATTACAAACTTTCTGTTAGTACCGGTAGTTTACAAATTTGAATAGTTTAAATTTTGAATTATTTGAAATTTGTGTGAATCACTAGTTTGTGAATAACTTAACTTCGAAAATAGATTTTTCAGTGATTCTTTTTTCTTATGTTTAATATTAGTGTGTTTTATCATTATATTCAATTTGGTAATGCTTAGGTTATTTAAAAAATGAAATGCCTTTGTAACGGATGAGTTTTCGTCCGAAACCCTGATACTTCGAAAGAGATTGTCCATTTTGTACACGAAGTGCATCCAGTTTTTGCGGTAACCCTCTCTACTTTTTTGCACATGGTATGTGGGTGAAATTATGATACCATGCCAACTTTCAACCTTTTCTGAGTTCATTTGAAATGCTTTTCAATTTCAGGGTCATTTAGCTAAAAAATCAGCAAATGCATGAAAGAATTTGCTTGCACATAAAATTTCTTCGCGTTTCAAATGCCAAAACACATAACTAGCTACCCTAACTATTATAGAGATTCCCTCCTAGGTGTGAAACACAGAAGAAAGTGATGATAGTGAAGCCGATCACATCCCAGATCTTTGGGTGTGAAACTTTTTCTTCGCATGTGTCCCTTTACGCTGTAGCCATGGAAAATCTTCATCACTTAACTGGATGCTCAGGTCAATATTCACTGTGAATGGAGCAATTTCATCAAACTTTTCATAATCTCCTGACATGTCTGTCTTGAAATCCACTCCCACGATGTTTCTCTTCCCAGAAAGAACTATGTGCCGCTTTGGCTCATCGTACGATGCATTCGCTTCCTTATCTTTTCTTTTTCTCGGCTTGGTAGACATGTCCTTCACATAGAAAACCTGTGCCACATCATTGGCTAGGACGAATGGTTCATCTGCATACGCAAGATTGTTGAGATCCACTGTTGTCATTCCGTACTGCGGGTCTTCCGTTACCCCGCCTCGTGTCATATTGACCCATTTGCACCGAAACAAAGGGACCTTCAAACCACGTCGATAGTCAAGTTCCCATATGTCCTGTATATAACCATAATATGTTTCCTTTCCCGTCTTGGTTTCTGCATCAAAGCGGACACCACTGTTTTGGTTGGTGCTCTTCTTATCTTGGGCGATCGTGTAAAATGTATTACCATTTATCTCGTACCCTTTGAAAGTCATTATATTCGAAGATGGTAACTAGGACAGCAAGTACAGGTCATCTTCAATAGAGGCGTCATGCATGGTACGTGTCTGCAACCAGCTGGCGAAACTCCTGGTTTGTTCATGTGTAATCCAGTCATCAGACCGCTCGGGGTGTTTGGAGCGTAGCAAATTCTTGTGTTCATCCATATACGGAGCCACCAAGGTGGAATTCTGTAGAACTGTGTAGTGTGCTTCAGTGAGAGAATGTTCGTCCATACATATTACTTGTTCCCCTCCTAGCGTGCCTTTTCCATCCAGTCTGCCCTTATGCCGCGATTCAGGAACACCAATCTGCTTAAAGTCAGGAATAAAGTCAATACAAAACTCAATGACCTCCTCATTTTCATGGCCCTAGGAGATGCTTCCTTCTGGCCTAGCACGGTTATGAACATATTTCTTTAAGACTCCCATGAACCTCTCAAAGGGGAACATATTGTGTAGAAATACAGGACCCAAAACGTTAATCTCTTCACATAGGTGAACTAGGACGTGCGTCATGATGTTGAAGAAGGATGGTGGGAACACCAACTCGAAACTAACAAGACATTGCACCAAATCATTCTCTAACCTTGGTATGATTTCTGGATCGATTACCTTCTGAGAGATTGCATTGAGGAATGCACATAGCTTCACAATGGCTAATCGAACGTTTTCCGATAGAAGCCCCCTCAATGCAACCGGAAGTAGTTGCGTCATAATCACATGGCAGTCACGAGACTTTAGGTTCTGGAACTTTTTCTCTGCCATGTTTATTATTCCCTTTATATTTGACGAGAAGCCAGATGGTACCTTAATACTGAGCAGGCATTCAAAGAAGATTTCCTTCTCTTCTTTGGTAAGAGCGTAGCTTGCATGACCCTGATGTATGCCGTCTTTTCCGTGCATAAGTTGCTGGTCCTCCCGTGCCTTAGGTGTATCTTTTGTTTTCCCATACACGCCCAAGAAGCCAAGCAGGGTCACACAAAGATTCTTCGTCACGTGCATCACGTCGATTGCGGAGCGGACCTCTAGGTCTTTCCAATAGGGCAGGTCCCAAAATATAGATTTCTTCTTCCACATGGGTGCGCGTCCGTCAGCGTCATTCGGAACAGGTTGTCCACCAGGACCCTTTCCAAAGACCACCTTCAAATCCTTGACCATATCATGTACATCAGCACCAGTATGGTGGCGAGGCTTCGTCCGGTGATCCGCCTCACCTTTGAAATGCTTGCCTTTCTTTCTTACGGATGCCTGCTCGGAAGAAATCGATGATGCCCCAGGTACACATTCTTCTTACAATTAGCCAAATATATACTGTCGGTATCATCCAAACAGTGCGTGCATGCGCGGTATCCCTTGTTTGTCTGTCTTGAAAGGTTACTGAGAGCAGGCCAATTATTGATGGTCACGAACAGCAACGCCTTTAGGTCAAATTATTCCCCCATGTGCTCATCCCACGCACGTACACCTGTTCCATTCCAGAGTTGTAAGAGTTATTCAACTAATGGCCTTAGGTACACATCAATGTCGTTGCCGGGTTGCTTAGGGCCTTGGATGAGCACTGGCATCATAATGAACTTCCGCTTCATGCACAACCAAGGAGGAAGGTTATACAAACATAGAGTCACAGGCCAGGTGCTATGGTTGCTGCTCTGCTCCCCAAAAGGATTAATGCCATCTGAGCTTAGACCAAACCATACGTTCCTTGCGTCATCTGCAAACTCCTTCCCGTACTTTCTTTCGATTTTTCTCCACTGCGACCCGTCAGCGGGTACTCTCAACTTTCCGTCTTTCTTACGGTCTTCTCTGTGCCATCGCGTCGCCTTGGCATGCTCTTTGTTTTGGAACAAACGTTTCAACCGTGGTATTATAGGAGCATACCACATCACCTTGGCAGGAATCTTCTTCCTGGGGCGCTCGCCCTCGACATCACCAGGGTCATTGCGGCTGATCTTATAGCGCAATGCACCGCATACTGGGCAAGCGTTCAAATCCTCGTACTCACCGCGGTAGAGGATGCAATCATTAGGGCATGCATGTATCTTCTGCATGTCTAACCCTAGAGGGCAGACAACCTTCTTTGCTTCGTACGTACTCTCGGGCAATTCGTTGTCCTTTGGAAGCATATTCTTTATCATTACCAGCAACTTCCAAATCCCTTATCAGATACACCATTCTCTGCCTTCCATTGTAGCAATTCCAGTGTGGTGCCCAACTTTTTCTTGTCACCTACACAATTCGGGTACAACAATTTTTTGTGATCCTCTAACATGCGCTGCAACTTCTTCTTCTCCAAATCACTTGCGCAGTTTCTCTTTGCATCGGCAATGGCCCGACCTAGATCATCAACGGGCTCATCCGATGCCTCTTCTTCAGCTTCTTCCCGCATTGCTGGCTCAGCTTCTTCCCGCATTACCGGCTCAGCTTCTTCCCTCATTGTTGTATCATCGTATTCAGGGAACCCATGGCCAGGATAGCTGTCGTCGTCCTCTTCTTCTTCATTGTCTTCCATCATATCCCCTCTTTCTCCATGCTTGGTCCAAACATTATAGTGGGGCATGAAACCAGACTCAAATAGGTGGACGTGAATGGTTCTTGACGTAGAGTAATTATGACCATTCTTACAGCCAGCACATGGACAAGGCATAAAACCATCCGCCCGCTTGTTTGCCTCAGCCGCAAGCAGAAAAGTACGCACGCCATTAATGAACTCAGGACAGCATCGGTCATCGTACATCCATTGCCGACTCATCTTCAATACACAGCACCGAAAACACCAAATTAATACAATACATAAAGTTCATACATAAAGATCATACAACACTTAAATGCAACAAACAAATAACTCTCTAGCTAAAGAATTTAAATGCAACAACAAATGCGATCAAGATCGCAACTAAGGTAACAATTGATCCAACAGCATAATGATACCAAGCCTCACTATGAATGGCATATTTTCTAATCTTTCTAATCTTCAAGCGCATTTTCTCCATCTTAATCTTGTGATCATCGACGACATCGGCAACATGCAACTCCAATTCCATCTTCTCCCCCTCAATTCTTTTCAATTTTTCCTTCAAATCCTCGTTTTCTCTTTCAACTAAATTTAACCTCTCGACAATAGGGTCGGTTGGAATTTCCGGTTCAACTACCTCCTACATACAAATATCTATGTCAACTTGATGGGCATAATTTTTCATAAACACGAAATGCAATTAATAGTTTTAGAAGAGAATATACCGCATCCGAATCATAACCCGGACGCGGGCCGACGGGGACGGATATCAAAACCATGGCACTATGTATAACAAACAACGTATGGGTAAGATAATTATACGAGTAACTATATATCCAAATCACACAAACATCAATTTTTTATATAAAACTTCATGAACAAGAGGCTCACCACAAGGTGGTGCCGGCGACGGGACGTTGCGAGCGATCGACGGTGGTTACGACAGAGATTTAGAAGGTACTAAGTAAACCACACCTACATATGCAAACTAAGTGTTATTTTTGACCTCAAATTGCATATAAATCAAATACTAGCACATATATATAATTCCTCCCAAATTACTAAACTCAAAAATCAATCACTATATAAAGCATTGCACGAGCTCATCGAGCAATGAGAGATGAAAGGACAAAGTTGCTAACCTTTGTGATCATTTGAATGGATGGGGGCCTTCAAATCTTGACAAATTTTGGGCAAAATGTGTGATGAGCTTGAGAGGAAGAGGGAAAATAACAGAGAGGAGAGGGGAAAGGGGAAGAACAGAGCGAGCTCGGGTGGACGAAGGGTCTATGTAGGACGACCTTTAGTACCAGTTCGTGATACGGCCCAGTACTAAAGGTGCTGGAGGGGCCCCGGACTGACAACATCCTGCCACCACTCACTTTAGTACTGGTTTGTGGCACGAACCGGTGCTAAAGGTTCGCCACGAACCGGTACTAATGAAAGCGGCCGGCTAGCCGTTGGAACCGGCACTAATGCACACATTAGTGCCGGCTCAAATTCAAACCGGCACTAATGTGCTTCACGTTTGACCCTTTTTCTACTAGTGTACGTAGGTATATATAGGAGGAAGGAGTATGTCGGTGGAGCAACAGGGGGCCCACGAGGGCGGAGGGCGCGCCTGGGGGGGGTAGCCGCACCCCCTACATCGTGGCCTCCTCCTTTGTTTCTTGACGTAGGGTCCAAGTCTACTAGATCATGTTCGGCGAGAAAATCACGTTCCTGAAGGTTTCATTCCGCTTGGACTCCATTTGATATTCCTTTTCTTCGAAACCCTAAAATAGGCAAAAAAAATAGCAATTCTGGGCTGGGCCTCTGGTTAATAGGTTAGTCCCAAAAATAATATAAAAGTGGAAAATAAAGCCCAATAATGTCTAAAACTGTAGATAATATAGCATGGAGCAATCAAAATTTATAGATACGTTGGAGACGTATCATTGGCCCTCTCCGGCAGGGTACCAGAGAGGGCCTAAATTGGTTTTTCATGGCTACGTACAGAGGCTTGGGGTGGCGGAACTTCCGATCTATCTTCTGTTCTGGGGTTTTTAGGATTTATAGGAAGGGTTGGCGTCGGTTTCACGTCAGGGGGCCCCACGAGGCGACGACAAGGACGGGTGGCGCGCCCTAGGGGGTGGGGGCGCCCCCACTCTTGTGGTTAGCCCGAGACTCTTCTCTGGTATCTTTTTGCTGCAGTATTTTTTATATTTTCCAAAAATATACTCCGTAAATTTTCAGCCCATTCCGAGAACTTTTATTTTTGCACAAAAACAACACCACGGTAGTTCTGCTGAAAATAGCATCAATCCGGGTTAGTTCTAATCAAATCATACCAAAATCATATGGGATTGTTGTAAACATGGCATGAATACTTTATAAATTATAGATATGTTGGAGAGGTATCAGCATCCCCATGCTTAATTCATGCTCGTCTTCGAGTAGGTAAATGATAAAATTAATAATTTATGAAGTGTGAATGCCATCAAGTGCACAAGTTTGATCAATGAAAGTTCCAAGCACTTTCACTAGCATTATTCTTTACCATAAACAGTAGCTCATCTTCATAAAACTTCTCATGATCAAGTAACCACTATTGTAGGATGCTGCTAACGTGACACTACGATCAGAGACCCTTTGACAAAACTATGTGCGATGCATTAATCGCAAATGATGATGTAAAAAAACCATCAAAAATATGAAAAACGTTTGCGATGAATGATACATCAAACACGGTTCAGATTTTAGTTGCGTGTGCGATAAGGGGCATACGGTTGATCTGTACGAACTGTTTGCGATGAGACAGAACATCAGAAGCGGGCAGCCAGATCAAGGTGTGCGCGATATACGGCATACAGTTCACTCCGATGAACCATTGGCGATGATTGAGGTGAACACAAATGATTCGTCGTAACAAGATGTGTGTGATACCCGGCAAGCAGGTTGGTAATCAGAATTGTGTACGATCATTATAGACAGTCCATATGGTCTTTTCTGTGAATTGTGTGCTCGTCAGGGCACACAGTTCAACAAACCAACCTGTTGGCGATAATGTAGAAGATCTCTGTCGAATACATATTACTAACCGTCTGTGATGAGATTGACAGGATAAACCAAGATATATACAGTCTGCTTAGTTTAGTCCTTCTTCTTCTTATTGCTGTTGTTGGATGGCCCCGCGACATCGTCTTGGCGAGGACGCTTCTTGCGCTGACCGTTGGCATTTCATCACCGTCGCCGTCATCATCGCCATTGCTGTCGTCGTCCTCCTCCTCCTCGTTCGACCATTCCTCCTCCTCATCATCATCGTCCTCTTCTTTGTCCTCCGATGGCTCCTTGAGGGAGTCCTAGATTAGGGGGTCCTCGGACAGCCGGACTATATACTTTGGCCGGACTATTGGACTATGAAGATACAATATTGAAGACTTCGTCCCGTGTCCGGGTGGGACTCTCCTTTGCGTGGA
>NW_024111838.1:0-12372 GCF_003073215.2 Triticum urartu | reverse complement strand
ATTTAGACCTTCGATCATCACTGTCGAGGAACCAATATAATCACCAGTCTCACTCCGAGCAACCGCGCTAAACGATCCTCTCATACCATATCTAGATACAACTCCATCCACATTGATCTTGAAAGATCCTGGCTCAGGGAGGATCCATCTATGGGTGGCAGTAATAGCAATTGGGTGTACCTGAACCTAGGCTTTAGGTGTCTTTTGTATCATCTGTAATTCCTCAATTAACCTTTTGATGAACAAGTGCGTCCCTAGAGGGCTTTGGTGTTCTCCTTCATGTAGGAGCTTCCTTCGTGCAGACCAGATAGCCCAAAGGGTAACAACAAGTTGTGTGAGCCGTGCACACGATAATGATTTGAACATGGAGAACAACCGGTTTCTTTCTATTGGCTCGGCCATCGCTAGAATATGATGCAGCAAGTCGTCTTCGGTTAGCGACCAAACACACCTGGTATACGTGCACTGAATGAGGAAATGCAACCAAGAGTCTTACGCCCCGCCAATTTGACAAGTGTTGATAGGCTGTTGGAATTGACTGATGCTCCAGATGCAAGAGGAAGACCTTCAACTTTGACGGGAGTCCACCCGCGAAAGTTTAGTCCACGATTTCTGTTCTCTAACTGGATCAGACAAGCCCCCGTGCCCTTTGAGCCATGCTTCCGTCTGTATTTTTTGTCGTAACAAGCATACAAATAAGCTGATTTGACGGAGAAAACACCTCTCTTTTCACGGCTCCATGCCCAGAATCCCTCTTGATGTACAGTACTCAAAGGTATATTCAGGATTGTTTCTGCTTTGATTGGCAGAAAAGTTTGAGGAATCTTGGTTTTATTCCTTGATGATGTTGTTTCATCTATAAGCTCGGAAACAAAGTGTTGGCTTTCGTGTGCAAGCGCATAGAAGAATTCCTTGCTGGAAGCCAAATTTGTTCCTATATACCAATAGTTTTCCCATCACCTCCCCTTTTGATTAGGCCTTGTGACAATACATCTCTACCCTTGATAATGGAACGCCATATCTGGGATGGATTACTGGCAAGCTGTGCATGCAGAATATCTTTAGTTGGGTAGTACCTTGAAAATCTTGGCACTCAAAGAGTCCAGGTGTTGTAGAAGCCGCCAAGCCTGTCTTGCAAGGAGGGAGGGAGATAGATAGATAGATAGATAGATAAAGAGATTAAAAAGTTCTAGTATATCTCTAATTCCAAGACCCCAAAGGTGTTTAGGTCTGTCATCACTAGTAGAAAACAGGGCTTTGGTCACGGGGCAATATTCACATTAGTCCCGGTTCAGTCACGAACCGGGAGCATTGGTCCCGGTTCGTGCGGCTAAGGCATTAGTCCCGGTTTGAGCGAACTGAGACTAAAGGGTGCGATGCCCTTTAGGTCCGGTTTGTGTCTCAAACCAGGACTAAAGGTCCCATTTTCAAACTCTACCCCCCGTGGATCGCCTTTTTTGTTTGAAAAATCAAAAGAAAATGATAAAAACTTCAAAAAATAAAATCCTTCGAGAGGTAGTTATATTACTACATCTACTAGTTAGAAAAATTTAAAAACTTAAATTTGGACATGTTTTGCAAAAAATATAGGGAAAATGTAAAACGGCTATAACTTTTGCATACGATGTCAGAAAAAAAAACGTATAATATATAAAAATGTTCAGAACGAAAATCCGCTTCCGATTTTGACGGCCTATGGCCTGTTTGCAAATTTTTAGAATCCTCAAATTCTAAAAGGAAAAAAAGTTATGCTCAAATTTCAGTTTTTTTTGTATTTTCGTTAAATCTGGTCAAACTATGGTCAAACTACTTATTCAAGAAGTATTAGTGTTATTAAATAATTATTCAAGAATATTAGTGTTACTAAATAATTATTTCATTTTTTTGAATTTTTGTCAAATCTTGTCAAATTGTGGTCTAACAACGGTCAAACTATGGTCAAACTATTTATTCAAGAAATATTAGTGTTACTAAATAATTGTTTTGGTTTTTTTGAATTTTGGTCAAATCTGGTCAAACTGTAGTCAAACTATGGTCAAACTATATATTCAAGAAATATTAGTGTTACTAAATAATTATTGTTTTGTACAATAATAGTTTCAAACTCAAACAGTGAAATGTGTGACTTCATGCTCAAGCTAAACTCCCGAGGGCTAATAGGATTGGCATCTTACTATTGTTAGGAAAACAACAAGTGTAGACTTGGAAACGAAGGAGAATAGAACCCGAAAGTTAAGCGTGCTCGGGCTGGAGTAGTGAGAGGGATGGGTGACCGGTCGGGAAGTTAGATGATTTGGAATGATGAGGGGTGATTAGAGATTAGAGGTTAAATTAAGCAGTGATGAGGGGTGGGTGATTAGAGATTAAATTATAAAATAATTCAAAAATTTGAAAATCAAGAAAAAAATTCAAAACAATTCAATTTTTTTTATCTTTAGTCCCGGTTGATGTGACAAAAAGCCTTTACCAACCGGGACAGAAGACCCTTTTTCTACTAGTGCATCATGTCCCAAGATACCCATGAAGTGTTCCTTTCATCATTTTGTTGCCCCAATAGAATTTCCATAAAAGAGAATTGGTGTCAAGGCATAGTCCCCTAGGAAGTTTAAATCAACCCATGGAATATACTAGGATGGGCCGATCCACCTATATAATAAGAACTTCTTTACCTCCAGCTAGCAAGATTTTCTCCATTCATCCACAGACTATATTCGAAACCCTCTCTTTCAGAAACTTGACAACACCATTTTTTTGATCTTCCCACATCGGAGGGCATACCTTGATATTTCTCTAAAAAAGTTACATTTGCTACATTGACAATACCTTTAACCTCCTCTTGCAAAATTGGCGGGCATCCTTTACTAAAGAAAATATATCATTTAGAATGATTTACCCTTTGTCCAGCGGCCCAGCCGTAAGTATCCAGCAAAGAAGATACCTCTCTCGCCCCTTCTACTCCCGAAGGGCCATTTCTCTGGGATCCTTTCCCTCTGGAAGGGGGAATTCAAAGCCATTGGCATCACCAATACTCCGTTCATCATGGGGATGATCATGAAGACCATCATCATCAACAACACCATCATCACCGTCATCCATCTCCAACCCTAGTTTTCAATCTATGGACTATTACCTTAGATCCTTTGCTGAAAGCACTTTTTGGTGTTAATTGCTAGCTATAGTTGATGCTTAGAAGTTTTATCGGTGAAAGTTTTATATGTTTAGATTGTTAATCATGGCAAAGTGAATTGGAGAGAGGCGTGGTAGGAGTGATTAACAAAAAACTACCAGTTTAGGGGTTTGCGTCCCACAGAACTACCACTTTTTTAAAAGTGACCGAAAACTACCAAAAAAATCTAAAAACGTGACTAAAAACTACCAGGTTGACCGAATGGTGGTTTTGACCGTTTTAACCGCGATTCTGATGTGAGTGGCCCACGTGCCAGGCTGGCGGCCCGAGTGATTGACAACGGCGCGCACGTGGGGCCGTTAGAGCCGCTCGTCGGTCGCACCTGGTCGGGACCAGGTCATAACCTGGCCGACCGGGCCGCTCGTCCCCACCAGCTCTCTCACTCTCCCCCGAGCTCCTAGCCCTAGCCGTCGGCAGCCATGGCGGCTGTGGATGCAAACTCCAGCGGCGATTCAGGCATACCTCCTGGCGGCAGCGCGGCGCAGTAGCCTTCTCAGTCCGAATCTAATCCTTTCGCTGGCGGCGCGCAGCAGAGGTTGGATTGGTCGGCGCCGGTGCGACCACCGTAGACGACAAGAAGCAGAGCTCAAGGTTAGATTCAGTTATGGTCATCTTGGAAATTGTTGGTATTGTGCATACTTTGTTGTGTAAGAAACTGAAAAAAGCAGTTTGACAGAAACTCAATATTGTGCCTACTTAGGTTCAGTAATCATGTATTCAATTAATAAAGGTATTTCATTTTATAATTTTCAGAATTGATGACCCAAAGTGGTCAATTTGGTTCCATTTCAATGCCAGAGAATCTGTGGTTCGAAATTTATACCAGTCAGACATATCATATTTGACAATGCTTTCTCTTATTGGGAGTGAGGGCTTTGTGGCTGATGATTATATGTACTATGTATTTGATGAGGAGAAAGGATTAGAAGGTTTAGATAAAATATGTTGTGAAGATGATGTGCAGCAGATGTTGGCACACTCTCATAATGAAAAGTTTCTGAACATAAGAGTAGTGGGAGCTCTTGAGGAATGTAATGCAAATGAGAACAGAGATAATTATTTTGCTGAACATTGCATTAACACTCAACAAAGTTGCACTAAGGTGGTGGATATAAGCATGGACAGAAAGGAAGAGCTGAAGAAAAGCATGGTGCAGAGAGAGGCTGACCTTAACCATTTTGAAGGTGATACTGATGTGTCTGAATTTGTTTTTGATGATGAAGCTGCAAATTTAGGTTTAGATGGGAACAATCTGGATTTTCAGTCAGAGTATTCCTCCGAAGATGAAGCTGCAAAACAAGATACAGCAGTGGTACAGAAACTGAAGGTAGTGAGAAAACCTGGTCCAACTAGTAGATCCCACCATGAGATTGAGAAAATGGAGAAAGCAGATTGGTTCCCTGAAGCAGATGAAAAATGTTTCCTTGGTGACTATGGCATCAGTGATGAAGAAGATGAGCCTGAAGGATCCTATAAACTACCAAGTGGTAGGAAGAGAAGGAATAAGAAGTTGAAAGACAGGATATGGTATGATCACAAACTTCAAGGACTAGTAGAACAGTTTTGTAAGGGCTTGTGCTTCACCGCTGTGTATGAGTTCAGAGATGCACTTAGGGATTTTCACATTAGGACTTTGAGAAATTTTCAATACCACAGAAATTCCCTAGATAGGATTATTGTTTAGTGCTCAGAGAGAGCCACCCAGGGATGTGATTTTTATATATGTGCCTCTAAGTTAGCTCATGAAAAAACATTCTGCATCAAGAAGTGTGATATGTTGCACACTTGTGGAGCATGTGCAGAGTCCACAAAGGTTACTACTAAGTGGATGTCAAGGTCAGTGGAGGCAGCATTGAGAGAAGACATTAGATCTCATGTGGATGCATTAATTAAGAAGACCAAGAGTAAGTTTTCAGTGGATGTATCAAGAAGTGTGGCATATAGGGCAAGGAGGAAGGCTGTTGATGTAGTTCAAGGTGACCAAAAGCAGCAGTACTTGAGGCCCAGGGATTATCTTCAAGCAGTTCTTGACACAAACCCAGGTAGCAGGTGTATAGTAACAACATTTGAAGATCCAGAGAACCCATCACCTACTCCTAGATTCAAGTATATGTTCTATTGTTTAGCAGCTTCAAAGGAAGGTTTCCTTAATGGTTGCAGACCATTTATAGGTCTTGATGGATGCTTCATCAAGTTAATCACTGGACAATAAATTCTTGCAGCCACAGGAAGGGATGGAAACAACAATATTTATCCTATAGCTTTTGGTGTGGTTGACAAGATAGATGGTGAAAGTTGGAATTGGTTTTTAACTCAATTGAGATGTTGCATTGGCAGTGGCAACAAATTTGGAACATACACTATCATGTCTGACAGGCAAAAGGTTGGGAAGAATTTCATTGAGCAATTTATGTTATTACTTTTTTCAATTGTATTAATAATTTGTGAATGTGCAGGGCTTGCTTAAGGCAATAAATGAGGTATTCCCTGATTCACCTCAAAGGTATTGCCTTAGGCACATATATGCAAATTTTCAATCTGCTGGATTTAGAGGCCAGGAACTAAAGAAGTGTATTGACAAGGCTAGCTACTCTTACACTAAACATGGGCATGAACTAGGCATGGCAGAGCTGAAAGCACAGTTTGAGGATGCTTGGAAATGGCTCAAAAAAATTGAGGTCTCTACTTGGGCTAGGTTTTCTATGGATCATACTTGCAAAACAGATTTAGTTGTGAACAATCTAAGTGAAGTCTTCAACAAGATGATACTGGATGTTAGGGCCAAACCAGTAAGGAGAATGTTTGAAGGGATTAGGACCAAGCAAATGATCAAGAGGCAACAAATTAGGGAGAAGTTACAGATTAGCAGGTGGACAATCAGACCAACCTACTCAGAGATTTTAGAAGAGAACAAGCAGTATGCCAAGTATTGTCAGGCTGACAGAGCAGGTCCAACAATTTGGCAAGTTACTAGCAAAGAAAAACAGTATTGTGTGGACATGGAAGGGTATACATGTGACTGCAAGAGATGGAACATGACTGGTGTACCTTGCAGTCATGGCATATCTGTACTGACAAAGCAAAAGTTGCATCCTGAGGACTATGTCAATGACTTTTTCAAGAAGCCACTTTATTTGGAGACATACAAAGAAATTATATACCCTGTTCCTGGTCCAGATTTCTGGCCTCACACAAACACTCCAGACATTGAACCTCCTGTGTTCAAAGAAAAGGCAGGCAGAAAACAGACTGCAAGGAGGAAAGGAGAGTTTGAAGTTCCTGCCCCAAGAGACACCAGTAGGATGGGAACAATTACCTATGGAAATTGTGGGTTGGAAGGACACAAGTATACAAGTTGCAATAAGACTCTTAGGCCTAAACTGCAAATGAGGAAAAACAAACACCAGGTAATTATCAAGCATCAGAGCAATGTTTCCTTTTACATAGTCTAATCTAAGTTAAGTTGGACCTTTAATGTAGGAAAACAGGGCAGTCTATGCACCTGCTCCATCTGCTCCAATACAAACTCCAAGAGCACCAGCCCTTAGTGCAAGAGCACCAGCTGCTACTGCATCAGCACCAACTGCTGCTGCATCAGCACCAGCTCCTGCTACAAAAAGGGGTAGGCCTACAGGTGGAGGGAGAGGCAAGGAATTCAGTGCACCAAGATTTGTTGCTGCAACTTCAGAGGTTTTGGCTGGTAACAAAAGGAAGAGGTTTGCAAGCAGCAGATTGAGGGGTTATTACTATGCCAGTGGTAACTGACACTATAAAAGGTAGAACTTCTCTCTTAGAACCTGTTTGAATTAGTTTAGAACCTGTTTCTCTTTGTTTTGAACCTGTCTGTACTTTTCTGCATGAGTATGTCTGAATTTGGGTGAACCTGACCGAACCTTAATGTACTTGTATCAAATTTGTGGTGTACCGTGGGCCTGATGGTGGGCTTCCGTGTTGGACCTAACTAACCCACCAAGCCTGCCACACTGTGTACATAAGAGAGGCTGGATCCCTGCGCCTCATTCCCCTTGACCAAAACCTAGCCGCCACTGATGGATCAACAGTTAGGAGAGGTAGTTGATGAACAAGACGAGGTTGCTAGGGCTGAAAGGAGGGCCAACCGTCGAGCACAGGCACAGGAGCGACGCCAGAGGATTGCTTCCATGATTATGGCGGAACGCAACCAGAATGACGTGAAGCAGTTCAAGGAGGTGTTCCCAGAAGGAACCAACATCACAGATGAACTAATCATCTGGTGGGCCAGAGACAGGGCTTCTTTCCATCGATTCCAAGCAACAAGGAAGAGATGGACTCAGATCCTGGCTGCAGCAGAAGGAAGACAGGATTCAGATTAGTTCTACGCGGTAGTTTCTGACTAAATTGTGGTGTTTATGAATCTGCTTGTCTTGTGCTCAATATTGCCCTGAATCTTGTTCTTAGTCTTGCTTTGAATATTGTCTTCTTCTGAACTTTCTGAACTTTATGATTGCAGTGAAGGATGCAGTTCAGGAGATGCACCAACCGTGATGAAGACGATGCAATGTGGCTGCCTGAATCTATGTTAAAGAGAGTACTCATGTTAAAGACTATGCTTATTTTCTGAACTATCTATGTTTGGGTTGTTGTAAAATCTATGATAAAGACTATGCTTATTTTCTAAGAAATGTATCCATGGCACAGTATTTTTAAGTCTGAACTTATGCCTGAATCCATCTATCTGCATTTATCTAAATGTTTCTATACTTGGGCTTTGCTGAAATGTGATTTTTTGGTCACTCTAATTTTTGAAATACTCCACTATTTGACCATCAACTACTCCACTGTTTGAGCACACAAGTTCCAAGTTGCTGGGTTTCAACAAAGACTTTAATTGCAACACAACTACCACCATTTCTCATCACTCAATCTCAAAAACCTCACTTTCACACTCCACCGCACTTCCTCCACTCCAACATTTAAGTAGCCCAACAACTCACTCTATCTCTGCTCACTCTACCTCTCTCTCGAAAACCTCACTCCACCTACATCCATGGCTGGTTCTTCCTCTACGCCAGACCCATGGCTGAACCCCTTCCCCACCGGCAAGGGCTGGGTTGCTATGCTTTTTGGGTCGGCTCGCGGCGACGAAGACCTCTTCCTCGACTACATGAAGATTGCCATGAGATACAGCAGCACACAAGGGCTTGTGGATGCATCAGAAGAGGTGAGGAAGAAGGCGACGACTGAGGAGAAGTAGCGCATGGACCAGCGCTATGCAACCCCAGGTAAGGGTATCATGCCCATCGACATGTTGCTGTGGGCAATGAAGGAGGCGGACTCCGGCGATGCTGGGCAGAGGGAACGGTGGGCAGCCCACCGCTATATCCCTCCAGCACAAGCTGCAACTCCAACTACTATGGGCAACGCCAACGAGGACCTGCAGATCATCGCCCCACCAGCACTATTGGCTCGCCGACGTCCTCCTCCCATCATCGTCATCGATGGAGACGAAGAGGAGGTGCCAGAGCTGCCACCTACCACTCAAGTCAAGCAAGAGGTGCGACGGTCAGGTCGCATAGCAGGGCAGGGGCCTAACAATCTGAAACAGTAAGTTTCAGATTCAGTTATTGCCAGATCTATGTGAGATTCAGTTATGTCAGTTTAGTTCTGTCAGTTTATCAGGGTGTTTGCAATCTCAGTGAGATTCAGTTCTGTCAGTTTAAGTGTCTTTGAACAATTTCAGTGTCCATGTCCTATCTATGTAAGACTAAATGCTATCTATGGGAGACTAGATGTCCTCCAAACTTCTCTGAATTTGTCTGAACCTGTGATGAAGCAATTTATGAAGTAAACAGATCTCAGCAAGAACTTATGATACAACACACACAAATAAACTACATCAGACTTAGATAATTTAGTTCTTAACTTAACTTAGCACTAGTTCTCAGCATCAGGATAATATTTGGGCAGTACAGATCAGGGCAAACACCACCCCCACACCAACCAAAATGATCTGAACCCATTACAGTTCTTAGGTAGTTCAAAGGTAGTTCATAAGTAGATCAGGGCATATTTGCACCAGACTGATCATTCCTAGGCCAATTATATATATAGGCCTCATATATACTTACCATCCAGAGAGCTGCCACTTCACTCCTCCATCACAACTTCCTTTATCTTGTCCAGCTTTTCCTTGCACCCATGACCAACCTTAAGGAGCTCAGCAATGACATTCTCCATCTTCTTCTTCTCTTCTTTAAGGAGATCTTTCTCCACCTCTAGCTCCTTCATGGCCTTCCTTATGTTTTGGATTATATCAGCTTGACTCTGAAGGATGCACCTTTGTTCTTTCTTGAGCTTAAGCTTCTCCATTTGAAGCTCAATCTTTGCCTGCTCCTCAAGTTGCTTCTTCATCTCCTTCAGTTCATTGATTGCCTGGCTTGTGCAATCCATGTCATGAGATTTGATTCCATCCTGATAATCAAACAACTTGGACACATCATCCACCAGCTGGCTATACTGATTGGCCAGAGAAGCAAGCTCCTTCTGCAGTTTTGCAACCTCTATCCCATGAGCCTCATTATCCTGGGCTCTACCAAGGTTCTGCTCATGATACATATTCCAGAGCTTGCTTAAGCACCTTTGCAGAATTACAGGCCAGGGGGCATCTACCCACTCCAGAACACCACAGTTCACACCATCCTGAAAATCAATTTAATTTTACAGTGAACAAGCAAATTCAGAATAACAAATCATAAACAATAATGATATAAGCTACACTAGCTAGTTAGTTCTATACTACAAGTACAATATTCAGACATGTTTCCAGTGCTCTTTACTACAAGTAAAGTATTCAGACATACCAATGTTTTCAGACTTAAGGAAAATTCAGAATAACAGCAACTAAACACTTTGTTTCCACTACATAGCAGAAATTCAAACTAATCAAATCCACACCAACTTGGTCCATTACCTCAGTAGCACATCCTATGAATCTCCTGCCAGTGTCAGTGCCTTGAAATGCCACAAACTTGCCCGCCCTCTGCCTGTGCAGGATGCACCTTCTGTCAGATTCAGTCACAAGCCCACAGAAACTAGGGTCTATCACAGTGTCAGGAGTTTGCTGCAAAAGCAAAAGCATATCTATATCAAGAACAACTCACATATATCAACTTAAATGGAAAAATCTCAAATATCTTCAAACCCTAACCCTACCCTAACCCTAGAACATAACAGACAGGAGAGGGAGAGGATAGACTGAGATGACTTACAAAGTACTCCATCTGCATGCTGCTGAACTCGCTCATGTACTCGTCATCGTCGTCTGACGTCTCGTTGCTGTTCGGCCACGACGGCATGCCGGAGCGCGAGAAGAAGAAACAGAAGCAGAGGAGAGCAGAGAGGAGTTGAGTGAGCTCGGGGGAGAGTGAGAGAGCTGGTGGGGACGAGCGGCCCGGTCGGCCAGGTTATGACCTGGTCCCGACCAGGTGCGACCGACGAGCGGCTCTAACGGCCCCGCGCGCGCACCGTTAGCCGTTAGGCGGGCTGCCAGCCTGGCACATGGGCCACTCACGTCAGAATCGCGGTTAAAACGGTCAAAACCACCATTTAGTCAACCTGGTAGTTTTTAGTCACGTTTTTACGTTTTTTTGGTAGTTTTCGGCCACTTTTAAAAAAGTGGTAGTTCTGTGGGACGCAAACCCCTAAAATGGTAGTTTTTTGTCAATCACTCGCGTGGTAGTGATCCACCATGGACACCGGGAGTGGGGGGTGACCATTGCAACATTTTAAAACCAAGTTGCCCGACGGGCAAGAAGGGAGAGGAGGAGCTCATGCAGGTGCTCCACTGCTTTGGAGAAAAAGCATTGAACAAGGCACGTGCAAAGAGGGAAAGGAAGAATAAACGAGTCAGCATGCTTGCGTGGCGATATTTTTGCCAACTCAGCCCCTAATGTGTAGGTCGCACTAGTTAGATTCGTTGTTAATAAACCAAGTAAAACTCTAAATCAGGGGTGAACCAACCTTTGGTTGAGATGGTTAGGTGGACAGTGGTATCCCCAACCCACCAGGGTTCAAATCCTGATGCTCGCATTTATCCTGGATTTATTTCAAGAATTCTGGCGATATGCTTATAGTGGGAGGAGACGTTAAACTTTGAATCAGGGCTATGTGTTACACACATGACCTAATGTACTTTTTTTTGCGATTTTCTAAAAAAGTCTAGAGTTAAACAATTGCAAGATGAAAAAGTTCCAAGTTGTAGTATAGTCATACCTGCTCACATCCAAAACACATATGTATGCACTATTACTGAAAGCTAATAAAAAGTTGGTAGATTTCTTACCTTGCATCGCTCAAATGTATTAATTCAAATAAGTTTTTTTCTTTCTTCCTGAAATAAAAATATTTTTTTGAAAAACATAGTACAAACACAGATGCTCACATACGCATACATACAATCATCCATATAAACACATGTACACACATCCTGCCCCTATGAGCACGTCGGAGATATTGAACCGGCACAACAGGTTGAGATTGACGAAGTCCCACTGGCGTCTCGTAATTGATAGGAGCATCTCCTTCGACTGAACGAACATAGCCGAAAAGTCTAAAATAATGACAGAAAAAATGCGAACACCAGTGCTCACGTCTTGAACTTGAAGCCTAGTGGGTTGTTTCCAACACTAGGAAACTCAACCTAAAATGTGATCTCAAGGACCCCAATTAACTTGAAAACACTCTACGTCCATATTTAGGACGGTTAGGGCGATTTTATGGCCATATGAGTTATGCTCAGTTTGCAACAGAAAAATGGAAGTGAAAAAGTAGGAGGTACAGAAGAAAGATCTATATACGAAGCACACCCCAAAACTAATACTAACTACACTTATAAGAGAAAAAAGATAACTAGGAGTTATGGGTGGATGCAGATCTGTTTCTTAGTCCCTATAAGATTACAGAAATCTCCCTCTACATATTCTACCAGGGTGGATGCCAATTGACTTTTACTTCCTTCACTACTTGGATGGCTTCATATATCCGAATCCAACTATCGCACATATATTGTCACCCTTAATCAGCGAAGCTAGTGATATTTCTACGGGCTCAATATTAGTTGCAAAAGTACACATGATAGTGTTGATGGTTGTTGTCGTTTGCTAGATGTATACTGAAGTATCAGACTATGGCAGACCACTCTATGGAAT
>NW_024111837.1:0-9219 GCF_003073215.2 Triticum urartu | reverse complement strand
CACATACATCTGTATGTATGATTTCCAATAAATCTGTTGCTCTCTCCATAGTACCGGAGAACGGTGTTTTTGTCATCTTACCCATAAGGCACGGTTCGCAAGTACCAAGTGATTCATAATCAAGTGGTTCCAAAAGCCCATCAGTATGGAGTTTCTTCATGTGCTTTATAGCGATATGACCTAAACGGCAGTGCCACAAATAAGTTGCACTATCATTATCAACTCTGCATCTTTTGGCTTCAACACTATGAATATGTGTGTCACTACTGTCGAGATTTAATAAGAATAGACCACTCTTTAAGGGTGCATGACCATAAAATATATTACTCATGTAAATAAAACAACCATTATTCTCTGATTTAAATGAATAACCATCTCGCATCAAACAAGATGCAGATATAATGTTCATGCTTAACGCTGGCACCAAATAACAATTATTTAGGTCTAATATTAATCCTGAAGGTAGATGTAGAGGTAGCGTGCCGACTGCGATCACATCGACTTTGGAACCATTTCCCACGCGCATCGTCACCTCGTCCTTAGCCAATCTTCGCTTAATCCGTAGTCCCTGTTTCGAGTTGCAAATATTAGCAACAGAACTAGTATCAAATACCCAGGTGCTACTGCGAGCATTAGTAAGGTACACATCAATAACATGTTTATCACATATACCTTTGTTCACCTTGCCATCCTTCTTATCCGCCAAATAGTTGGGGCAGTTCCGCTTCCAGTGACCAGTCTGCTTGCAGTAGAAGCACTCAGTTTCAGGCTTAGGTCCAGGTTTGGGTTTCTTCTCTTGAGTAGCAACTTGCTTGCTATTCTTTTTGAAGTTCCCCTTCTTCTTCCCTTTGCCCTTTTTCTTGAAACTAGTGGTCTTGTTGACCATCAACACTTGATGCTCCTTCTTGATTTCTACCTCCGCAGCTTTCAGCATTGCGAAGAGCTCAGGAATAGTCTTATTCATCCCTTGCATATTATAGTTCATCACGAAGCTCTTGTAGCTTGGTGGCAGTGATTGGAGAATTCTGTCAATGACGCAATCATCTGGAAGATTAACTACCAATTGAATCAAGTGATTATTATACCCAGACATTTTGAGTATATGCTCACTGATAGAACTGTTCTCCTCCATCTTGCAGCTATAGAACTTATTGAAGACTTCATATCTCTCAATCTGGGCATTTGCTTGAAATATTAACTTTAACTCCTGGAACATCTCATATGCTCCATGATTCTAAGCCATAAAGCATGGCACACTGAACTATCGAGTAGTCATCAGCTTTGCTCTGCCAGACGTTCATAACATCTGGTGTTGCTCCAGCAGTAGGCCTGGCACCCAGCGGTGCTTCCAGGACGTAATTCTTCTGTGCAACAATGAGGATAATCCTCAAGTTACGGACCCAGTCCATGTAATTGCTACCATCATCTTTCAACTTTGCTTTCTCAAGGAACGCATTAAAATTCAACGGAACAACAACACGGGCCATCTACCTACAATCAAGCATAAACAAGCAAGATACTATCAGGTACTAAGTGTTGGGGAACGTAGCATAAATTCAAAATTTTCCTACGTATCACCAAGATCTATCTATGGAGAAACCAGCAACGAGGGGAAGGAGAGTGCTTCTACATACCCTTGTAGATCGCTAAGCGGAAGCGTTCAAGTGAACGGGGTTGATGGAGTCGTACTCGTCGTGATTCAAATCACCGATGATCCTAGTGCCGAACGGACGGCACCTCCGCGTTCAACACACGTACAGCCCGGAGACGTCTCCCATGCCTTGATCCAACAAGGGGATAGGGAGAGGTTGATGAAGATCCAGCAACACGACGGCGTGGTGGTGGATGCAGGGCGTCACAGTAGCAGGGCTTCGCCTATACTACGAGGGAGAGACGTAACGGGGAGAGAGGGAGGCGCCAGGAGCTGGTGTATGAAATCCCTCCTCTCCCCCACTATATATAGGAGGGCCAAGGGGGGTAGTGCGCAGCCTAGGAGATCCAATCTCCTAGGTGCGGCGGCCAGGGGAGGGTTTCCCTCCCCCCCAAGGCACCTCAGGGTGCCTTCCACCACTTGGACTCCTCCGTGGTGGAAACCCTAGGCGCATGGGCCTAGTAGGGCTGGTGCCCTTGGCCCATATAGGCCAAGGCGCACCCCCTACAGCCCATGTGGCCCCACCCGGTGGGCCCCCGGGACCCTTCCGGTGGTCCCGGTACAATACCGATAACCCCGAAACTTGTCCCGATGGCCGAAACAGCACTTCCTATATATAATTCTTTACCTCCGGACCATTCCGGAACTCCTCGTGACGTCTGGGATCTCATCCGGGACTCCGAACAATATTCGGGTTACTGCATACACATATCTTCATAACCCTAGCGTCACCGAACCTTAAGTGTGTAGACCCTACGGGTTCGGGAGACATGCAGACATGACCGAGACGTTCTCCGGTCAATAACCAACAGCGGGATCTGGATACCCATGATGGCTCCCATATGTTCCACGATGATCTCATCGGATGAACCACGATGTCAAGGACTTAATCAATCCCGTATACAATTCCCTTTGTCTATCGGTATGTTACTTGCCCGAGATTCGATCGTCGGTATCCAATACCTAGTTCAATCTCGTTACCGGCAAGTCTCTTTACTCATTCCGTAACACATCATCCCGTGATCAACTCCTTGGTCACATTGCGCATATGATGATGTCCTACCGAGTGGGCCCAGAGATACCTCTCCGCTTACACGGAGTGACAAATCCCAGTCTCGATTCGTGCCAACCCAACAGACACTTTCGGAGATACCTGTAATGCACCTTTATAATCACCCAGTTATGTTGTGACGTTTGATACACCCAAAGCATTCCTACGGTATCCGGGAGTTGCACAATCTCATGGTCTAAGGAAATGATACTTGGGTCTTGTCCATCACATCATTCTCCTAATGATGTGATCCCGTTATCAACGACATTCAATGTCCATGGTCAGGAAACCGTAACCATCTATTGATCAACGAGCTAGTCAACTAGAGGCTTACTAGGGACATGGTGTTGTCTATGTATCCACACATGTATCTGAGTTTCCTATCAATACAATTATAGCATGGATAATAAACGATTATCATGAACAAGGAAATATAATAATAACTAATTTATTATTGCCTCTAGGGCATATTTCCAACAGTCTCCCACTTGCACTAGAGTCAATAATCTAGTTCACATCGCCATGTGATTAACACTCACAGGTCACATCGCCATGTGACTAACACCCAAGAGTTTACTAGAGTCAGCAATCTAGTTCACATCACTATGTGATTAACACTCAATGAGTTTTAGGTTTGATCATGTTGCTTGTGAGAGAGGTTTTAGTCAACGGGTCCGAACCTTTCAGATCCGTGTGTGCTTTACAAATCTCTATGTCATCTCCTAGATGTAGCTACCACGTTCTATTTGGAGCTATTCCAAATAACTGTTCTACTTGGAGCTATTCTAAATTGTTGCTCCATTATATGCATCCAGTATCTCTACTCAGAGCTATCCGGATAGGTGTTAAGCTTGCATCGACGTAACCCTTTACGACGAACTCTTTTACCACCTCCATAACCGAGAAACTTCCTTAGTCCACTAGTTACTAAGGACAACTTTGACCGCTGTCCTGTGATCCATTCATGGATCACTCTTGTACCCCTTGACTGACTCATGGCAAGGCACACTTCAGGTGCGGTACACAGCATAGCATACTGTAGAGCCTATGTCTTAAGCATAGGGGACGACCTTCGTCCTTTCTCTCTATTCTGCCGTGGTCGAGCTTTAAGTCTTAACTTCATACCTTACAACTCAGGCAAGAACTCCTTCTTTGACTGATCCATCTTGAACACCTTCAAGATCATTTCAAGGTATGTGCTCATTTGAAAGTTCCATTAAGCGTTTTGATCTATCCTTATAGATCTTGATGCTCAATGTTCAAGTAGCTTAATCCAGGCTTTCCATTGAAAAACACTTTCCAAATAACCCTATATGCTTTCCAGAAATTCTACGTCATTTCTGATCAACAATATGTCAACAACATATACTCATCAGAAATTCTATAGTACTCCCACTCACTTCTTTGGAAATACAAGTTTCTCATAAACTTTGTATAAACCCAAAATCTTTGATCATCTCATCAAAGCATACATTCCAACTCCGAGATGCTTACTCCAGTCCTTAGAAGGATTGCTGGAGCTTTGCATACTTATTAGCATCTTTCAGGATTGACAAAACCTTCCGGTTGTATCACATACAACCTTTCCTCAAGAAAAATCGTCGAGGAAACAATGTTTTGACATCCTATCTGCAAGATTTCATAAATAATGCAGTAATCGCTAATATAATTCCAACAGACTCTTAGCATCGCTACGAGTGAGAAAGTCTCACCGTAGTCAACTCCTTGAACTTGTCGGAAAACATCTTAACGACAAGTCGAGCTTTCTTAATGGTGACATTTACCATCATTGTCCGTCTTCCTTTTAAAATCCATCTGCACTCAATAGCCTTACGACCATCGAGCCGTTCTGCCAAAGTCTACACTTTGTTTTCATACATGGATCCTCTCTCGGATTTTATGGCCTTGAGCCATTTATCGGAATCTGGGCCCACCATCGCTTCTCCATAGCTCGTAGGTTCATTGTTGTCTAGCAACATGACTTCCAAGACATGATTATGTACCACTCTGAAGTAGTACGCATCCTTGTCATCCCACGAGGTTTGGTAGTGACTTGATCTGAAGTTTCATGATCACTATCATAAGCTTCCACTTCAATTGGTGTAGGTGCCACAGGAACAACTTCCTGTGCCCTGCCACACACTAGTTGAAGAGACGGTTCAATAACCTCATCAAGTCTCCACCATCCTCCCACTCAATTCTTTCGAGAGAAACTTTTCCTCGAGAAAGGACCCGATTCTAGAAACAATCCCTTATTGTTTTCGAATCTGAGACAGGAGGTATACCCAACTGTTTTGGGTGTCCTATGAAGATGCATTTATCCGCTTTAGGTTCGAGCTTATCAGCCTGAAACTTTTTCACATAAGCGTCGCAGTCCCAAACTTTTAAGAAATGACAGCTTAGGTTTCTCTAAACCATAGTTCATACGGTGTCATCTCATCGGAATTACGTGGTGCCCTATTTAAAGTGAATGTGGTTGTCTCTAATTCCTAACCCATAAACTATTGTGGTAATTTGATAAGAGACATCATGGTATGCATCATATCCAATAGGGTGCAGTTATGATGTTCGGACACACCATCACACTATGGTGTTCCAGGCTGTATTAGTTGTGAAACAATTTCCACAATGTCTTAATTCTGTGCCAAACTCGTAACTCAGATATTTATCTCTATGATCATATCATAGATCTTTTATCCTCTTGTCATGACGATCTTTCAACTTCACCCTGAAATTACTTGAACCTTTCAATAATTCAGGCTCGTGATTCATCAAGTAAATATACTCAACATCTACTCAAATCATCTGTGAAGTAAGAACATAACGATATCCACTACATGCCTCAGCACTCATCGGATTGCACACATCAAAATGTATTACTTCCAACAAGTTGCTTGCTAGTTCCATTTTACTGAAAACGAGGCTTTCAGTCATCTTGCCCATGTGGTATGATTTGCATGTCTCAAGTGATTCAAGATCAAGTGAGTCCAAACGGTCCATTTGCATGGAGGTTCTTCATGCATATACACCAATAGACATGGTTCGCATGTCCCAAACTTTTCAAAACGAGTGAGCCCAAAGATCCATCAACATGGAGCTTCTTCATGCGTTTTATACCGATATGACTTACGTGGCAGTGCCACAAGTAGGTGGTACTATCATTACTATCTTTTGGCATGAACATGTGTATCACTACAATCGAGATTCAATAAACCATTCATTTTAGGTGTAAGACCATTGAAGGTATTATTCAAATAAACAGAGTAACCATTATTCTCCTTAAATGAATAACCGTATTGCGATAGACATAATCCAATCTTGTCTACGCTCAACGCAAACACCAAATAACAATTATTTAGGTTTAACACCAATATCGATGGTAGAGGGAGCGTGCGATGCTTGATCATATCAACATTGGAAACACTTCCAACACATATCGTCAGCTCACCTTTAGCTAGTCTCCGTTTATTCCGTAGCTTTTATTTCGAGTTACTAACACTTAGCAACCGAACCGGTATCTAATACCCTGGTGCTACTAGGAGTACTAGTAAAGTACACATCAACACAATGTATATCCAATATACTTCTATCGACCTTGCCAGCCTTCTCATCTACCAAGTATCTAGGGTAATTCTGATCCAGTGGTTGTTCCCCTTATTACAGAAGCACTTAGTCTCGGGTTTGGGTTCAACCTTGGGTTTCTTCACTAGAGCAGCAGCTGAATTGCCGTTTTATGAAGTATCCCTTCGTGCCCTTGCCCTTCTTGAAACTAGTGGTTTCACCAACCATCAACAATTGATGCTCCTTCTTGATTTCTACTTTTGTGGTGTCAAACATCACGAACATCTCAAGGATCATCATACATGTCCCCGATATATTATAGTTCATCACGAAGCTCTAGCAGCTTGGTGGTAATGACTTCGGAGAAACATCACTATCTCATCTGGAAGATCAACTCCCACTTGATTCAAGCGATTGTTGTACTCAGACAATCTGAGCACAAGCTCAACAATTGAGCTTTTCTCCCTTAGTATGTAGGCTAGAAGAACCGTCGGAGGTCTTATACCTCTTGACGTGGGCACGAGCCTGAAATCCCAATTTCAGCCCTCAAAACATCTCATATGTTTCGTGACGTTTCAAAACATCTTTGGTGCCTCAACTCTAAACCGTTTTAACTGAACTATCATGTAGTTATCAAAACGTGTATGTCAGATGTTCGCAACATCCACAGACAACGTTCGAGGTTCAGCACACTGTGCGGTGCATTAAGGACATCAGCCTTCTATGAAGCAATGAGGACAATCCTCAGTTTACGGACCTAGTCCGCATAATTGCTACTATCAACTTTCAACTAATTTTTCTCTAGGAACATGTCTAAACAGTAGAACTAAAGCACGAGCTACGACATAATTTGCAAAATCCTTTTGACTATGTTCAGGATAATTAAGTTCATCTTATGAACTCCCACTCAGATAGACATCCCTCTAGTCATCTAAGTGATTACATGATCCGAGTCAACTAGGCCGTGTCCGATCATCACGTGAGACGGACTAGTCAACGTCGGTGAACATCTTCATGTTGATCGTATCTTCTATACGACTCATGCTCGACCTTTCGGTCTTCTGTGTTCCGAGGCCATGTCTGTACATGCTAGGCTCGTCAAGTTAACCCTAAGTGTTTTGCATGTGTAAAACTGTCTTACACCCGTTGTATGTGAACGTAAGGATCTATCACACCCGATCATCACGGCGTGCTTCGAAACGACGAACTGTAGCAACGGTGCACAGTTAGGGGAGAACACTTCTTGAAATTTTAATGAGGGATCATCTTATTTACTATCGTCGTTCTAAGCAAATAAGATGTATAAACATGATAAACATCACATGCAATCAAATAGTGACATGATATGGCCAATATCATATAGCTCCTTTGATCTCCATCTTGGGGCTCCATGATCATCTTGTCACCGGCATGACACCATGATCTCCATCATCGTGTCTTCTTGAAGTTGTCACGTCATCTATTACTTCTACTACTACAGCTAACGGTTAGCAATAAAGTAAAGTAATTACATGACGTTTATGTTGACACGCAGGTCATAAATAAATTAAGACAACTCCTATGGCTCCTGCCGGTTGTCATACTCATCGACATGCAAGTCATGATTCCTATTACAAGAACATGATCAATCTCATACATCACATATATCATTCATCACATCCTTTGGCCATATCACATCACATAGCATACCCTGCAAAAACAAGTTAGACGTCCTCTAATTGTTGTTTGCATGTTTTACGTGGCTGCTATGGGTTTCTAGCAAGAACGTTTCTTACCTACGCAAAAACCACAACGTGATATGCCAATTGCTATTTACCCTTCATAAGGACCCTTTTCATCGAATCCGATCCGACTAAAGTGGGAGAGACACACACCCGCTAGCCACCTTTATGCAACTAGTGCATGTCAGTCGGTGGAACCAGTCTCACGTAAGA
The DNA here is from genome assembly GCF_003073215.2 of Triticum urartu. Lineage (NCBI taxonomy): Eukaryota > Viridiplantae > Streptophyta > Magnoliopsida > Poales > Poaceae > Triticum > Triticum urartu. The sequence goes on along the minus strand of NW_024111837.1, from coordinate 1,022 downwards.
GTACGTGTAAGGTCGGTCCGGGCCGCTTCATCCCACGATGCCGCCGAATCAAGATAAGACTAGTAAAGGCAAGCATATTGAACAAAATCAACGCCCACAACTACTTTGTGTTCTACTCGTGCATAGTAACTACGCATAAACCTGGCTCATGATGCCACTGTTGGGGAACGTAGCATAAATTCTAAATTTTCCTACGTATCACCAAGATCTATCTATGGAGAAACCAGCAATGAGGGGAAGGAGAGTGCTTCTACATACCCTTGTAGATCGCTAAGCGGAAGCGTTCAAGTGAACGGGGTTGATGGAGTCGTACTCGTCGTGATTCAAATCACCGATGATCCTAGTGCCGAACGGACGGCACCTCCACGTTCAACACACGTACAGCCCGGAGACGTCTCCCATGCCTTGATCCAGCAAGGGGACAGGGAGAGGTTGATGAAGATCCAGCAACACGACGGCGTGGTGGTGGATGCAGGGCGTCACAGTAGCAGGGCTTCGCCTATACTACGAGGGAGAGACGTAACGGGGAGAGAGGGAGGCGCCAGGAGCTGGTGTATGAAATCCCTCCTCTCCCCCACTATATATAGGAGGGCCAAGGGGGGTAGTGCGCAGCCTAGGAGATCCAATCTCCTAGGTGCGGCGGCCAGGGGAGGGTTTCCCTCCCCCCCAAGGCACCTCAGGGTGCCTTCCACCACTTGGACTCCTCCGTGGTGGAAACCCTAGGCGCATGGGCCTAGTAGGGCTGGTGCCCTTGGCCCATATAGGCCAAGGCGCACCCCCTACAGCCCATGTGGCCCCACCCGGTGGGCCCCCGGGACCCTTCCGGTGGTCCCGGTACAATACCGATAACCCCGAAACTTGTCCCGATGGCCGAAACAGCACTTCCTATATATAATTCTTTACCTCCGGACCATTCCGGAACTCCTCGTGACGTCTGGGATCTCATCCGGGACTCCGAACAATATTCGGGTTACTGCATACACATATCTTCATAACCCTAGCGTCACCGAACCTTAAGTGTG